>NC_044556.1:29055954-29143454 GCF_007565055.1 Rhinopithecus roxellana | reverse complement strand
CCAACTACCCTTCTGCCATTTTCTAGGAACACTTTTTGATAACACTTTTACACGTATCCTTATCTCAGCATCTGCTCCTGGAGATTCTGACCTAAGATAATGACCAGTCGGCTTTTTTTTTTTGAGACGGAGTCTCACTCTGGCTCAGGCTGGAGTGCAGTGGCTGGATCTCAGCTCACTGCAAGCTCCACCTCCCGGGTCCACGCCATTCTCCTGCCTCAGCCTCCCGAGTAGCTGGGACCACAGGCGCCCGCCACCACGCCCGGCTAGTTTTTTGTATATTTAGTAGAGACGGGGTTTCACCGTGTTAGGCAAGATGGTCTCCATCTCCTGACCTCGTGATCTGCCTGCCTCGGCCTCCCAAAGTGCTGGGATTACAGGCGTGAGCCACCGCACCCGGCCTCAGTCGGCTTTAAATGCCTACAGATGTCACTTTAACTCTTGAGAGCCTAGGTATCATGGTTAGGTCATTTACTTACCCCGTGGCCTTGGACAAGTCACCAAATTCCTTCATGCTTTTGCTTTCTCATCTATTAAGATAGGATTGATAATAGAACTATTCATGGAGCTATTTCAAAGAGTAAATAAGAAAATGTGCTTAAAATTGGTCTAACACGTTAGGCACCGAGGAATGATTAAAAATATTAACAAAGATGCTTTATGTAAGTATCATCACTGCTTCTCTCTAGGTAGGTTGAGGCATGTCTGACAAAAGGAGGCATTTCCTTTAAATGGAAATTTATAATAGATTTGGAGTCTTCCTTAGAATGAAAATCACTCTTTATAGAACATTATTTTATTATGCACAACTCATGTGAAGTAAACAAAATGAAAATGGAACTTTGCATGGTTTGATTAATATACCATTATTGCATAAAAAGATTCTATATGCTGAGTAGTAGTGGCTACAATAGAATATTGTTTGGTGTAAAGTTTCACCATATGCTTTTTTCACAACCTATCCCAGCGAATGCACTATTATTTGGTATAAAATAAATCAGATATACTGAATAAAAAATGAAATATTATAACCCATTAACAGCCATATCACACATGTTAGCACTGAATAACATATCATTTTAATGTCTTAAATAACATTACCATTTATGGGGATAGTGCAATGACCCCATCCTCTATGTCTAGTTTTAATTTTTAGAACTTTGTTTACAGTAACTCATTCTATCTCCTATCTGGATGTGGATTTACCATTCTGAAACTTCACTGTAATAGTTTTCTTTGACCCAGTGCCAAGGTATTAATTTATATGTAAACCTATCTTATAATAATGCCTGGGCTCTATGAAGTGTCTTTGGTTGGGGTTTAAAGCAAAGCTAACTGATATTTAATTTTATTTTTACAAACAACACATTTCCCGCTGATTCATATTTTCATTTTATATTAAAATCCTCTTGTAATTGTTGTCATTCTCTCCTTGTTTTCTTCTAATTATTTTGCCTAAATTCTTAATTATTCAGTGACTGGATATTTAATCTGTGGATTTTCCAAATCCTCTCTTTTTAATTCTTTTACTGTTCATTCTAGAGCACTTAAATGTTTTTTACTTTTATAATTTCACCAGATGATAAATGATGGTAGAGTGAGAAGTTCATATTAAAATAAGCAGTTTGCCCTTTTAATAAAGATTCCTGGTAAAAAGCTTTTGATGCCAATGAATGCATGAAATAAATGTTTTAACCATTTGTGGATTGGAATCCTTTCACCATCCTATATAACTTAAAGTCAAAACTACAGTTTGCTCTTAGAATAATTTTATAATATCATAAACATATTACATGTAATTATATTAGTATATGTGATTAATATATAATATATAACATAATAATTTTACCAAAAGCAAAGCTGCAAGTGTTGAAAAGAAAACCTAATAGTCACACCATTCCACACCACCTACTAAACTGCACACAGCTTGCAACAATGGGGAGGGGAAAGTTTTCTTCACAAATTTGAGAGGATTAAGTAGTTCTTACATAGAAAAGTCCTTGAATAGATTTAGAAATTAACCTGAAAAGTGAGGTTAAGGACAATGTCAAATATCAAAATAAGCAACAGTTATGTCAATCAAAATACTGTTATAAGCCCATGACTTAAGGAAGAAGAAAATTACTTGAGGAAATTGTGATGTAGGCAGAAAGTATGCATAGGGATCCTACTCGTCATTCATATGCTTCTCTCACTCACTTTTGGCTTTTTTTTGACCCCAAGATGTTTTTATGTTGTCCTGTGACTGTGGAAAAACAGCTATTGTCCCCAGTGCCCTCTATCAGACTACCTTTTGAACGCAGGTAACTGTACTCAGCTATTTGCCTTTCACTCTACACAGGTCAGAATTTGTATTCTCCCTTCCTGTTAACTTTCCTGTTGACTAAAACAAAATTAATTCATACTAAAGTGTGGTTATAACCTTTTCTTCCCTATAAGAAAATTTTCACTGAAAAGATTTTTAAACTCAATGGAATTCTGAATTACTTTAATTTCTGGAAATTTCACAAAGAACAGAATGTTTCGTCACAATGCATGTTTCCGTAAAATCAATAAACTCAATTGGCAAGTAGAATGACATCAGTATAGAATGTAGCATTAGCACCACCGGTAACAGTCACTGAACACAAAATATATTGATGCAATTGAATGCAGCACCCTACTTCTTCCTATTGGCTCTGTTTGGGCACATTCTGTCTTAGAGATGTTTATTAAGCCTTCTCTCTGTCTTTGTGAATTTTATTTTGTATAAGTCTTCCTTATTTCCTTCCATCAAGCTATTTTTATTTATATTTACTGCAGCTTCTTTATTAAAAATTTATATTTCTTAACTAGTTTTATTAAAATTGGTATTATTTTGTTAGTACTTGTTTGAGACAGGGTCTTGCTCTGTCACCCAGACTGGAATACATTGGCCCAATCAAGGGTAGCAGCAGCCTCAACCTCCTGGTCTCAAGCTATCCTTCCATCTCAGCCTCCCAAGTAGCTGGGACCACAGGCATGCACCACCATTGTCTAGCTAATTTTATATTTTATTTTATTTTTTGTAGAAATGGGGTGTCTCTGTGTTGCTCAGGCTGGTCTTGAACTCCTGGGCTCAAGCAATTCTCCAGTCTCAACCTCCCAAAGTGCTGAGATTACAGGCCTGAGCCACACTGCCCACTTATTAGATTCTTGGTGACAAAGTTACATATGTTTTGATGGTTCACCAAACCCATTTTTCCCTTAAGCTTGTTATTTTTATCGAATGATTTTGCAGAATTGTGAGGTTTTTTCAGGAACATACATCACATAATTATAGGAGTGTTTGTAAAGTATTTTAAAAGTGTGGGGAAAATATCCTTCCATCCTACCTCTTCTTTTTGTCCTTCCCTTCTTGCAGGAGGCAGCCTAGAGAGAGAGACAAAGGAACATTTTTTCTTTCTCTCAGCTCCCTGCATTTTAAGTCTGTCATAAGGGTTCAAAGCTACTCAGTCACCTAAAATCACGTATCTTCTCCTACAGTTATTATCAATAATGATACACTTAATTACCAAAGGTTTCAAATGAGTACAATTCCAATGTTACTTTTCATGTCTTAATTTTTACTAATATTCTCTTAATTTTAATCAGGTCCAAGATTCTTTGTTTCAAATGTCTTTTCCTATGAGCATGTATAACATTTTGAGAAACAATCTCCTTATATCATCTTCTTCCTTATCACTTACTGTTCTGACACATTTTGGAAAAGGTTTGGAAGTCTGTAACTCTCCCAACTGTTGTCTTTAAGATTTTAATCAGGGCCTGTTCTAGGCTTAGAAAGTCCTGAAGAACATTCAGTTTCCTCAAATAGTCTTCATGTCTCAGATTTTCAGATAGTCTCTTGATTCTATAAAATGTAAAATGCTATAAATTTGGCTAAAAGGATGAGATCACATCAGTTATCCATCCCTATGAACAATGTGATGAGACATTACCTTTTGTAGGAAATAATGAGGACATATCTCAGAGTCTTCTGGCCTTCTTATCTTCAGAGCTTCTGCAGGTATTCCAAAAAGTAGGAAGATATTTTCATGCCAAAAAATTTAGAAGAGAATAAGATAACACACGTTCCAACAAAACACGTAATATTTATTATAAATGACAGAAGATAAATCAAGAAAAAAATTGGAGTATAGAAGTGGAGCCAGATGTAAAGTTAAAAAAAGCACAGTGAAGCATAAATTTGGCTCAGCTCTCTAGTAGCCAATGTGAGAAGGGTCATCTATCCAATATATTGTGTTCATTAGCTGAAACAAATCAGTTATTTAGAGGACATAGACTTACTTTTTGAACTAATAACAGAGAAGACTTCTTCTCTGAGGATTTCATGATCTATGTGATAAGTAAGGGAGTTTTTTGCACTAAGGAAAAGTGGGCTGGCTCTTCTCAACCTTGCTTCATTCAACAGATTTAGTCGGAATGATGTTGGGACTCAGAAAATACCCCAGAATGAAGGCCTTGGAAGGAAAAGTGTTTCTCTGATCTCTTGCCCTCCTGTTTCTCAGTCCACTTCTCCCCTTAGGCTAGTCATAGAAACTAGAATCACTTTTCCCCAAGGCAGGTTGTAAACACCAGAACCCCCTTTCCCCAAAGCCAGCCATAAAACCTAAAATCATTACTCACTGTCCCTCTGCCTTTCTGTATAAAAACTACTTATAAAGAAATTATGTGACCCACCTTCTTTGACTATGGGTTATAAGACCCCCATTCCAGAGATGGTGTTGCCTCACACCAAGAAGGAATGCATGCATGCTTGGAGAGGCCAAGAATCTAGACAGACAGGCCCTGCTGGGATCCCTCACTCAGTCTGTTAGCATGAGATCATACCCTTTTTGTGCAATCATATTTCTACATAGTCATCCATATTTTATTGAACCTCAGCATAAAAATGGACACTTTCTCCTTTATCTTTGGGTCTTCATTCTGAGGGCTCCTGTGTGTACATATTACATCAACTTGTATGCGTTTTCTCCAATTAATTTGCATTTGTGAGTTGACTTCTCAGAGAAACTTCAGAGGGCCACAGAGAACTTTTCCCTTGGCTCTGACAGTCTTTCCAGGTTAAGGATGCAAATTACTGAACGGATATAGGTTAATTTTATTTCCCATACTGTATACTAGTTCTTAGAGGATAGAATTTGTTTTTCATAGAACTTGAATATTTTCTAGTTGGTGTTTATTAAATCATAAAATGAATGGATAAAAATATGTACATAGGCAGGAGGGGGGCCTCATTGACTGACTCATCTCTCCTCAGCATTGGGTGGTACAAAGTATGAAGATGCTAACACGGCTGGCTATAAGCTAAACGTTAGCCAGTTTTGTTTGCTGGAGGTGTCTTTCACACTTACCTTTTAAAAACTCCTTCTGCTCACTTTTAGCCTCATCAGATGCCTCTGCTCCTCAGCACCAAGCATCTGTGAGTTCATCTACCTTTGCTACTGCTTTGAGGAGTCAGTTTTCTGGGGGTCTCAGAGTACCACATTTGACTAACTGTTGGGAAAATGGGTATGGGGGTATTTATGTCAATGAGTGCCTAGTAGTTGTCCAGTGTGAGATCCTATACACTGAAAGTGGTTCTTTGAGGCCTATGAGATACATCTTTAATGAGACTTCCTTAAGCTAAGGACGTTTCCCTTTCCTTCATTCATCAAACAATAAAAACTGTTGTCACCCATTCAGGAGGTATGTGCTTCCGTTTTTTTTTTTTTTTTTTTTTTTTTTTGAGATGGAGTCTGGCTCTGTCGCCCAGGCTGGAGTGCAGTGGTTCAATCTCAGCTCACTGCAAGCTCTGCCTCCCAGGTTCACACCATTCTCCCACCTCAGCCTCCTGAGTTGCTGGGACTACAGGCGCCCACCACCACGCCTGGCTAGTTTTTTGTAGTTTTAGTAGAGATGGGGTTTCACCGTGTTAGCCAGGATGGTCTCAATCTCCTGACCTCGTGATCCGCCCGCCTCGGCCTCCCAAAGTGCTGGGATTAAAGGCGTGAGCCACAGCGCCCACTTCTATTTTTAATTAAAGCAGGCAAGATTAATACAATAAACAAGTTAATTTTTGTTTGGAGTTAGGAATTAAAAGCCAAGAATAAGCTATGTAACCTTAGGCAAGTCCTTCAATATCTGTATAGCTCTTGCTCCTGGTATGTAAATTGAAATAATCTCCTGATATGTAAATTGAGATAATTACTTGCCCTTTCTAACACCAAGACCATCCCAGTCTTTAGTCCATTATCATTTATTGTACTTACCATTTTATCTTATGAACATATCATTTGAAGGAAGAAACTGTTTTATTGGTTTGTATCCTAAATGCTTATCACAATGACTGTTACATTGTATACTCAATAAAACGTCCATTGGTCCAATGAATTAATGAAAATATTTGGAAATCTTCACAGTGCAAAATAAATGTAAGTTCTTTGAGGGAAGCAGGTCGAACTTTACCATGTTTTCCTCTCCTTTGGGCCTGGTAGTTCCTGCCTATGGTCCAATGGTACCCAGCAGTCAGTACCAGTCCATATAGACAGATTGGATAGTGCCTGGATGTTGATACATTTTACACCTTCATCCTTCTGTAGGTATCCTCATTCCAAAGGTCCTGAATTCCCTTTGGATCATTTGGTGTACGGTGTCATACATTGCTCCTCACGTACAACCACATACTGTTGAATACCTGTAAAAAAATCAAAATGTTGAGTATTTATTGTTGCACGTTTTGCATGCATCCAAGTGCGCCAGGTTTATGACTTTTCCGTAACTATGACACTGACGATTTATTGAGATCTTATTACATACCAGACATTATGTACTCACATGTATCAACTCATTCAATCCTCACATGTCTATGACATAGGTACTGTTGTAATCTCCATTTTGCATATGAGAGGAATTTCCTCCCTTTTGAAGGAAAAAAAGTGTTTAAGTATTAATATTTTGCCCAAGGTCACAAAAAGTGGTAGAGCCTAGGTTCTACTATGGGCTATCTGCCTCCAGAGTCCAATTTTGTAGCCATTATGTTATGCTAACTTTTGACTAATTGTTTCAGTCGCTGTATTTTTATAATTCATTTTTCTTTTGGGAAGGAGTAATAAAAATCCTGAAGCTTATTTTATGGAATACGTACCCTTTACTTCTACAGTTCCTCCAAGTTTTAACTGAGGTTCCCTTTATGTGCTTATACTGATAATGATAACTCTATAGTATTTATGAAATACATAAAAAATAGAATTTGGAAGAATGTTCTTGTTTATCACTTAGTAAAGGAATTGTTAAATCAAGTTTTTTTTTAAAAAAAAACAAACCAAACCACCAGAAACCTACTCAAAATCATACCCTAAAATTCTAAAGAAATGTTTGATTTAAAACATAGAACACCTTATAAGGAGCTATTTTTTCCCGCTAGCTTAACTCAAGTCTAGCTTGCTGTAATTGTAGCATTTACATGAGATGATCACTATCTTAGCATCAAAATGGTGACGGTTATAACTGTACTGCTTGCTACTCAATTATCTTGTAAATTGACAATTTTGTACATGTATGTCTCTCCATGATGGAAGATCTTGTGTTACATACCACCAAAGTTTAGCAAATTAGTTTTTATATTCTAATACTTTAATATGCAATGAATAAAAGGGCAGAAAAATCAGAGTTACAATAAATGTTAGGCTATTTCAGAACACCAGTTTTTCACACCTATTTTCTTAGCATACAGAAGCTCAAAAATCATACATTAAGCAGTTTGAATTGTCCTGAAGTTATATTCTGAAGGGGCTGTAACACTTAAGAACTGATAATATTAAAAAGGCAAAAGCATTATAACTCATAGACAGCACACAAGACTTCTTACTTCATCTATAAAACGTGAGAATGTCAATGTTTTATTGGCTACAAGTATAAGGAGGGAAACATCAGCGAAATAAATTTGATAACAAGATTCACACTTCATTACAACTGATTTTCCTAAATTCACAACTTTCACATTTGGCTGCGTGAAAGAGCAAAAAAAAAAAAAAAACAAAAAAACAAAAAAACTAAACTAAAAAGGGAACTTTCACTACTTGTAAGTAGGCCAACTCACATGATCCCTTCAAATGAGAGTTTAAATGAGAATGAGTACACTTTTCTAGCTGGGAAAATATTTTCCTTGATTAAGTGAGTTTAAATAATTTACCCATGGTGATGAATAAGCCCTTGGGCTAGGCTCAGAAACCTCCTCTACCAGCCTGTTTCATAAGAATTACACAGATATTTTTATAGGACATACATGAAGTATTTGTTTTTTGGTTGTAATAGTAGAGACAAGAATTTTTGAGAATCCATACGATTTCTGTCTTTCAGGTCTCTTTCTCCTAAATGCACCTTCTGAGTTTCTTAGATATGCCGTACAATTACAAAGACCATTTTACTTAACGGATTAATGTGTTCATCAACTTTAGCACCCTATGTATGTGGTAAGAGTAATGAGAACAGGGCTATTTAAACTGCTTCCTCATATCCTTCCCCTTAATTACCAGTAGTGAAGTTTACTTAGAAAACAATGAGGAAGTATCATAGCCTACAGGCACCTAGGGATGGGGAATTAATTCAGACTGAGAAAATATGGCTCTGGAGAGATACTAAAGTCGTACTGGAAATGTATGAAGTCTAAAATAACTCTTTCTCCTCAGCTTCAGACTTAGATAAGGTGTGAGGTGTCAGGAATGTGCATGGACCCTTCAAAAACTGACATTTTTCATCTGTGTTCTTCTGCCTCCCTCCCCCACGAAACAAAATATACGGAAATACAAGTGCTTGGTACTACATGCTTTTGAGGCTTAAAAGCCCAGTAATAAGCACGCTGTATCCGTTGTTGAGGGGGATAACTTTTTAAGTAAACATCACCAGAAGAATCTCTTCAAATGGAGAATGAAGTCACTCTCCCTCCCTAGAGGCTACGAGGGAAAAGGGAGACAGATATTCCCCCTACTTGCACGTGGGATCTCCCTTTCTCCTCCGACCTCGCTATGCCTCTCCCACGCAGGTCAGGCTGCCTTGGGAGGTAGCTGGGAGAAAAGGCAACGCTCAGTCCTCCATGGCAAAGTCTTTGGTCTTCTCCTCCTGGTCTCCCACTTTGTAGCGCAGCAGAACGCGCAGGCGACGGGGGTTGTCCCGGGAGGGCAGCAGCGTGATCTCTCCTGAAACATCCGTGTCTTGCTCCACTTGCACTGGCTCGTTTAGGTAGAGAAGCGCCTGTTTCCAGTGCGTGGCGGGGTGAAAAGGCGAGGTGGACAGCACCAGGGGTTTCTCCGACTCCCCTCCAGGGAAGGTCACCTGGAACCAGATGGCAAAGCCATGCATGGGCGCCGAGCCATAGCAGCTGCAGCGGAAGCGCCCGCCCACTCCGGCCTCCAGCTCCTGCTCCAAGCCGGCGCGGGAGAGCTCTAGTTGCGCAAAGCGCTGCGGCCGGGCCAGCACGTCCTCGCCGGACAATCCCTGCACAACGATCTCCGAGTGGCCCATGAGGCAGCGCGTGGCGAAGCCCTCCAGGCAGCTCATGTCCACACCATAGTGCTGCTTCACCTGGCTCCAGAAGCCCAGGCGCCATTCCAGCATCTGGTCGCTGATGGGGGCTATGAAGAGCTCGGCGGAGGCCGGCAGGAGAAGACCGCCCTCCTTCAGCCACTTGGTTCGCGCGTGGAGGACGGAGCTCAGCATGGACTCGTGCAGGAGTCCGTAGCCCATCCATTCGCTCACGATGGCATCCACCTGTTCCGGCAACTCCACAGTCTCCACCGGTCCCGGCAGGACGTGCACCCGGTCCTCCAGCCCGTTGAACCTTACCACCTCCCGGGCCTGTTGCCAGATGGCGCTGGCCTCTACCGCGTACACGCGCCGGGCCCCGGCCTGGGCACAGAAGATACTCAGAATGCCGGTGCCCGCGCCCACGTCAAGTACCGTCTTGCCTCGCAGTGCTGCCCAGTTCCGCAGGATACCCAGGCGGTAGGCATCGGTGCGGACGCGGTCTGCGATCATCTCCTCGTGGACCGAAACGTCCGAGTAGCACTCATAGTACAGCTGGTCCCGCTCCCGCTTAGTCCTCCGGGGTCGCTCCAGGGCCGCCTCCCGCTCCGCGCCATCTTCCTCTTCAGTTCCCTCCCCTCCTTCGCCGCCGCCCCCCGACTCAAGCTTTCTTTTCTTGGGCTGCGACATCTTGGCCGCTTTGGCCGGCTCCCGGCGGACGTAGCGCGCCACGGCGCGGGCTCCAGGAAACGGGGGCTTCTGGGACTTGTAGTGCGCGCTTGTCTTTCCTACTTCCTGCGGGGTCGCCAGGCCAGCGGGGCGGAAGGTCTTCCGTGCCTACCCACGGGAGCTGTTTTGTATTGCTCTTCTGGTGTCTTGGCATCCCTTTTGCCACCCACGACACCCACATTCTGAGATCCTTTCATTCCCCCTCCCACCCTTAGCTTCTCAGTTTTTTGCTTTCACTCCCTTCCTGAAGTAGACACGCCCACTTAAGACTAATAATCCACCTTTGTTTCTTCTGCTCAACTCACCTCTGGTGTCTGTTTGTTTGTTTTTGGATACAGAGTTTCACTCTTGTTGCCCAGGCTGGAGTGCAATGGCGCTATCTCGGCTCACCGCAACCTCCGCCTCCTGGGTTCAAGCGATTCTCCTGCTCGAGAATTTTTGGTAGAGACGGGGTTTCTCCCTGTTGGTCAGGCTGGTCCCGAACTCCCGACCTCAGGTGATCCACCCGCCTTGGCCTCCCAAAGTGTTGGGATTACAAGCGTGAGCCACCGCGCCCGGCCTAACTCACCTCTGGTTTTATTCCACCAAATTAACATGGCGGCACCATACACACACTACCGTCTTAACTGGACAACTGTAGCTCTTGAAGTGCTCCATATGTGGCAATTTAGAAATTGCACTACACATTTCTCTCTTCTGTTTTCAGTGGAGTTAGAGTGCAAATGTAACAAAATTAAAACCTAACAATGCAAAATATCGATTCTGATTCCAGTATGACCACTAATTAATTGAGTGATTTAGGGCAAGTAATAGAACTTATCTGGCCTTCTGTTGCCCATTCACCCACCAGAGAATCTTCATTGCAGTTGGGGAAGAATTGTGTTTCTGGTTCTACTTAGAAGAATAGTTACTTGGCTTTCGGCCCTGCTCTGATAATTCTGTGACTCACTCAAGAGTTAAATCCAGAGAAGTGCAGACTCAAGAGCCGTCTGATACAAGCAAACTCGTTGCTAAGTGTATTCTATATATATATGCATTTTTTTTCTCTCAGAAATAACGGAATCTCTTTGTTTCGATCACTTTCTCAATGCAACTCATTTTTTCCTGTATTTCCTTGTCTGGGGAATATTGACACTTTCCTCTTTCTCTTCTATTTTTCTTGTAGTCAACCATCAGCTGTTACTCTCTTTTTGTTCATAATGGAAATAAAATATATTTTTAAATATGTGTGGCATTTAAATGAGTGTCTGCGTTATTAACAAGGTGAGCATAATGCCATTTTCTCCGAGATTTAAAAAGGCACCCAGAGGAAAATGGACTTTTATTTTCTTGTGGTCTTGAATTATGTCCTTGTAACCAATGGGCCTGTATTCCTTGTCTGGGATCAAAGTTCTTTCATCCTATTTTCTCTATTAATCTTTCATTAGCAGAATAGGTTTATTGATGTGGCATCCTCAGCTGTACTCTACTTCTAACTCAAGTCTCTCCATCCTGGCTGCTCATTAGAATTCTCTAAGGAGCTTTTTAAAAAAATACCTATTCCTGGGTCTACCTCAAACCAATTAAATCAGAATCACTCCAGTGGAACCTGGGCTTCTAGTTTTTAAAAGCTCCCCAGGGAATTCTAATGGGCAGCTAGAGTGAGAACAACTGTTTCTCACTATAATGATCTTAGTTAAATATTGTTTTGTTATTTTAATTGGGTAAATTATATTTTTTTCAGTGGCCTGGGCTCAACCATTTAAGGCTAAAAACCTTGAAGCATTTCTTCTCTTTTTCTGCCTTGATTTAATATCTTATTTTAAGATAATTGAGGCCCAGTGTAGGACATCAGATTAAAGTTGTAAATGCGACCACTTTAATACATTACTTTTATTCATAGGTTGATGCTTAGTGTATACTTTTGCCATTCTTTCTTTCCTCAAAATGTCACCTTTTCCTTTTAAATACGTTCATTCCTTCACACAATTTTCAATTCACTTCCTTATGGTCTCTTTTAAGAAAATTCTGAATATAAGTTTCATTGGTTTTACCTCCAAAATACATCTTGAATCCATCTGCTTTTCTCCATTTCTATTGTCAACATGCTAGTTTAATCTTCCATATTTACTTGCCTGGAAATTAGTCTCCTAAGGGATCGCTCAGCTTCTAATCTAAACCCTATCTAATCCCTTCTCTACATAGCTGAAATAATAAGCTTTTATAAAACCCATTGAACCATGTCATTCTTCAGTACCTTCCCATGTTAGTTACTGGAACAATTCAGTAACTTCAGGTAACTTCCCATCTCATCTCATACCATTTTTTCCCAACTCGTCACTGGGCTCAAGATATACTGGCTTCTAATAACACATTTCTTTCCTGTGTCAGGTCTTCATGCATAATCTTCCGGTGCTGAGAAAATTGTTTTTCTCCTTAACACTTCACTTTAATGGCTTCTTCTTATCCTTCATGTCTCAACTTAAATGTTACCTTATGAAAAAGGCCTTTCCTGGCTACCTTAAATAATATTTTCAAACCCAGGAGACTATTTTGTTCCCTCCTAGCATTCATTATTATCTGTATGTATTTAATTAATTTATTTGTTTTCTATACAATATCAACTCCAGAAGACTTGGACTTTTGTATTCCCACTGTTGTAGTCCCTAGCACTAAAACAGAAACTGGCACATAGAAAGTGTTCAATAAATAGTCTTCAACAAAGTCTATTGTGGATGCACAAATTATTATTCATACAGGAAGGAGTAGAGAGTTTTGCTTCGTTAGTTCAGTGTGACAATGTGACTTGGTAAACTCTAAGATAGATCCAGATATAGATAGAATGTAGAATGCTCCCAGAAATGAGAATAGTATAAATTTTAAACACTCTTAATGCTTCTAGATAGAATAATGGTAAGCACCAAACATTACCGCTAGAGTAGATTTAAAAAGGCCTGTGGCACTTTCCTTTTCTGCACTTGTATTTGATATAGAGAAGGAGTTCCTTACTGATCTTTTTTACCACAATGAGATGTTTTAAGTAGGAAAGGGACTTCGATCACAGCCCTTCCCCAAGCCGTGCAGCTCAGCAGCAAACCACCTGCATGGGAGAAGAGTTGGAGTTCTGCTGGCAGAGCATTCTTTGTATTTTCATTTCAGCGGTCTGTTTGCCACGTCTATTCAATGCTCAAACCCAGTTTTTCAAACAAATGATCTTGAAATTAATTTAGTGCATCTTGACCACTATTAAGAAGAAATAATAGATGAGAAAATGCTAAATGTGTCAAATGAGTAAAGGTGGGTATTATTTCATAAAACTTGTTTCATGGCTCACACCTGTAATCCTAGCACTTTGGGAGGCTGAGGCAGGCAGATCATGAGGTCAAGAGATCAAGACCATCCTGGCCAGCATGGTGAAACCCTATCTCTATTAAAAATACAAAAATTAGCTGGGCGTGGTGGCACGTGCCTGTAGTCCCAGCTACTCAGGAAACTGAGAGAGGAGAATCGCTTGAAACTGGGAGGGGGAGGTTGCAGTGAGCAGAGATTGTGCCACTGCACTCCAGTCTGGCAAAAGAGCGAGACTCCGTTTAAAAAAAAAAAATACTGTATGTATATTTCTTGCTTCAGGTTATGGTTAAAAGCTTGAAATATACAGCTTTCTGTTCTCCAAAAACACTATGAATTTTGGGATTTCTGTACTTTTGCTTTGGGTGCCTGTACTCTTCCCTCCTCTCACTCATCTTTTTAGCTAATGCTCAAATGTTTTTTCAACCAGTCTATGGCCCTTTAATACATATAACTCTTCTTGCACTTGTATCATTGTATCAGAACTATTTATATATCTGGCTTTGGATTGTGGACTTTGAACACCAACATTTTGTACTTTTCACTTTTATGCTGAGAACCTAGTACATTGTGCTGGAATCTGAACCTTTCTATATTACAGTTTTTGCTCCCAAGTATACTGAGGTTCACAGATGTGCCTTGGATGACTGGGAGAATCATGATCTATTTTCTGTATCAAACGCACTCATTTATTTGTTCAACCATTCATTTATTCAACAGGCATTCTGGACTTTTATCATTCTAGAAATAAGGATAAAGTAAACAAAAAGCAGACATTCTTATCTCTGAGGAACTTATATTTTTGTGTTAATCTTATCTATTATTATTATGCTTTCTTACTAACAATTTATTATACCACTTTTAAATCTCAATTCTCATGTAATATTTTATCTTGGATGTACTGATGTGATTTCCTCCCACAGATACTTATTTCTAAATTTCTTTCCCCTTTTAATTCGAAGGTTTATTATTTAAAAATATTTTTTAAAGCCTAGTGTAAGGATTGAAGATAGTTCCTTCAGGATTTCAAAAATTCACTGTAATTCTCAAAGTGTGTGTTGAGGAAGAGTGAAGGAGCAAAGGCATGAAAAATGTTATAACTATCTCTTTGATATGAATATTCATTAAATGATGTAGTTCCTGCCATTTTGCAGTTACTTGGAAGCTGTCAGCATAGAAAGATTTCTGTTAAAAAAATTATGGACAATAAAGACAAAAGTGGTGACTTTCGTATCTAAACAAATTGGAGCATCAAACATAGAAAGCCTAGGTATATGTTATTATCTTGATATATATAGTGTCTTTTAGGTCCATGGTGTATTGGCCCAGCTATTAAACCCCATACTAAAACAGATGAATAGCAAATTCATAGCCTCTTGATGATATTATTATGAGTGGGTGTAAATCTTTAAAAAAAGTTTGTATTGAATTGTTTAGGTAGTATAAACAAGGATATTATACACTTAGTTAATAATTATCAATTCAGTTTATATTTATTGAGCCCACTTAAAATACAGAATATAGAACTGTAACAAGTTCAGGTATAAATATTGATTGTGACATCTTAACAATTTCTACTATAAATCAGGCCAACCATAATAGAAATAGTAAAGAAAAATGAGAATGTAAATTATAATGTGGGGAAAAGTTATGTCTCAGTGCATCCATGGAAATATACACCTGCTTACCTGCCTAAGGCATAATGAGAATCAGGTAGCTTAATGAAATTCAGATATTAAACCTAATGAATATCATTTAATAGAACTTCTCCCCCTTTTTTATTCTTTTGTGCAAACCTTTAACATGAAAGAAAGCCAGCTATTGGCGCTTTTTTTTTTTTTTTGGCTGTGTCATGCTTTTTTATTTTCTAACTTTTATGGGTACATATTAGGTGTATATAATTATGAAGTACATATGATTTTTTAAAAATTTAATTTAATTTTATGTTATGTTCCAGGATACACGTGCAGGATTGTGCAGGTTTGTTACATAGGTAAACATGTGTGATGATGATTTGCTGCTCCTATCAACCCATCACCTAGGTATTAAGGCCCATATGCATTAGCTCTTAATCCTGACGCTCTCCCTCCCCCATCCCTCTGAAAGGCCCCAGTGTATGTTGTTCCCCTCCCTGTGTCCATGTGTTCTCATCATTCAGCTTCCAATTACAAGTGAGAACATGCGATGTTTGGTTTTCTGTTCCTGTATTAGTTTGTTGAGGATAATGGCTTCCAACTCCATCCATGTCCCTGCAAAGGACATGATCTCATTTCTTTTTATGGCTGCATAGTATTCCATGGTGTATATGTACCACAGACGACATGATCCTATATCTAGAAAACCCCACAGTTTCTGCCCAGAAGCTCCTTGAGATGATAAGCAACTTCAGCAAAGTCTCAGGATACAAAATCAATGTGTAAAAATCACAAGCATTCCTATACACCAACAATAGACAAGCGAGTCAGATCATAAATGAACTCCCATTCACATCTGCTACAAAGAGAATAAAATACCTAGGAGTACAGCTAACAAAGGAAGTGAAGGACCTCTTCAAGGAGAACTACAGACCACTGCTCAAGGAAATAGGAGAGGACACAAACAAATGGAAAAACATTCCATTCTCATGGATAGGAAGAATCACTATCGTGAAAATGACCATACTGCCCAAAGTAGTTTATAGATTCAATGCTATTCCCGTTAAACTACCATTGACATTCTTCACAGAATTAGAAAAACTACTTTAAAAATCATACAGAACCAAAAAAGAGCCTATATAGCCAAGACAATCCTAAGCAAAAAGAGCAAAGCTGGAGGCATCATGCTACCCAACTTCAAACTATACTCATTACAAGGCTACAATAACCAAAAAAGCATGGTACTGGTACAAAAACAGACACATAGACCAATAGAACAGAATAGAGATCTTACAAATAAGACTGCACGTCTACAACCATCTGACCTTCAACAAACCTGACAAAAACAAGCAATGGGAAAAGGATTTCCTATTTAATCTGGAATAACTGGCTAGTGCTGGAAAAACTGGCTAGTCATATTGAAAAAGTGAAAATTGAAACTGGACACCTTACTTATACCTTCTACAAATTTTAACTTAAGATGGATTAAATACTTAAATGTCAAACCCAAAACTATAAAAACCCTAGAAGAAAATGTAGGCAATACCATTCAGGACATAGGCGCAGGTAAAGATTTCATGACAAAAACATCAAAAGCAATTGCAACAAAAGCAAAAATTAACAAATGAGATCTAATTAAACTAAAGAGCTTCTGCAAAGCAAAAGAAACTATCATCAGAGTGAACAGACACCCTACAGAATAGGAGAAAAATTTTGCAATGTATCCATCTGACAAAGGTCTAATATTTGGAATCTACCGAGAACTTACACAAATTTACAAGAATAAATAAACAACCCCATTAAAAAGTGGGCAAAGGACATAAACACACACTTCTCAAAAGAAGACATTTATGCAGCCAATGGACACATGAAAAAAAGCTCAATGTTACTGATCGTTAGAGAAATGTAAATCAAAACCACAATGAGATACCATCTTACGCCAGTCAGAATCCTATTATTAAAATCAATAAAAAACAGATGCTGGTGAGGCTGCAGAAATATACGAATGCTTTTCTACTGTTTATGGGAATGTAAATTAGATCAACCATTGTGGAAGACAGTGTGGCCATTCCTCAAAGACCTAGAACCAGAAATGCCATTTGATCCAGCAATCCCATTACTGGGTATATACCCAAAGGAGTAGAAATCATTCTGTTTTAAAGATACATGCACATGTATGTTCACTGTAGCACTATTCACAATAACAAAGACATGGAATCAACTCAAATATCCATTAATGATAGACTGGACAACTATTGGCCTTTATGAAATTCTTATGTTCTCATGGTAGTTTGCTATTGAGGGCATTTGAATTGCATGGAAGTAATTATACTCCCATTATACTTGTAGTAGTCTGGTGATTCTTAAAGTGTGGTCTCTAGACCAATAGCAGCAGCATCACCTGGGAAATTGTTAGAATTACAAAATTTTGGACCGCATCCTAGATATAATGAATTGAAATCTTTGGGGAAGAGAATCTGCAGTCTTCCTTTTTAATAGGCTTTCAGGTGATTCTGATGCACACTGCTGAAATTTGAGAACCACTGCCTACCTAGACAGTTTGAAGAGTGCAAGAACCAATGTGAGGCCATGTAGAGTTTATGGAATGGAGCATCCATTGTTTTTTTCTACTGCTGTGTAACAAATTACTACAAATTCAGTTAGCATCTTAAAACAATATGGTTTTTATTTTTATTTATTTAAATTTTTTGATCTCACAGAGGTGGTGGGTCAGAAGTTCAGGCACAGCTTAGGTATGTCCTCTGAAAGCTGCAATCAAGATGTTGACCTGGCAGCTTTCCTTTCTGGAGCTCAAATTGTCCTCCAAGCTCATGTGATTGTTGTTGGCAGAATTCAGGTCCTTGCATTTGTAGGACTGAGGTTCCCCTTTTCTTCCTGATTGTCAGATGGGGGCTACTTGCAGTTCCTTGAAGCTGCTAGCAGTTCCTTTCTATGTGGTCCTTTCCTAGACTCTTTCATAACATAGCAGCTTACTTCTTCAAGGCCAAGAGGAGAAGCTTTCCTATTTCAGGAAGGTTCCTGGTCCAAGTCCACAATCCCTCCTACAGGATGATTTTGATTAACTCAAATTCCACTGATGTGTGACCTCATTTATACTCATAAAATAATATTTTCAGCTGGAGAAATGACTGAGGATAGAGACCAACAGTATATTCCCAGCAAAACTTGATAAACTCAAAATATCTGCCGAGAAATCTGTGTCTCAGAAGAATATGGGTCTGGCTCATGGCATGTAAAGATTGAGGCAGGACAATAGGTCTGGAGGCAGGGAACCTAAGGACTTCCTAGAATTAAATCAAACTGGAAAACCCCAACTTTCCAAGCCTAAGTAAATAACATTGTAACTTCACTTCAGCCTCTTCATTTGCAAAGGGTATACACCAAGTAAATAACTTTGTAGCTTCACTTTAGCCTCTTCATTTACATAGGGCATACACCAAGTAACCAATGGGAAACCTCTAGAGGGTATTTAAATCCCAGAAAATTCTGTAACCAGCCCTCTTGAGCTGCTTACTGGAGCCCGCTCCCACTCTGTGGAGTGTACTTTTGTTTCAATAAATCTACTTTCCTTTCCTTGCTTTGTTTGTGCATTTTGTCCCATTCTTTGTTCAAAATGCTGAGAACTTTGACACCTGATGTGTGACCTCATTTATACTCATAAAATAATATTTTCAGCTGGAGAAATGACTGAGGATAGAGACCAACAGTATGTTCCCAGCAAAACTTGATAAACTCAAAATATCTGCCGAGAAATCTGTGTCTCAGAATATGGGTCTGGCTCATACTGGTAACAGAAATGACTGGGTCAAATAGATGAAAACAAAGTTTTGTACAAGCTGTATGTATGCCACATCTGAGCAGAAAATTTTAATACAGCTGCATAGTTCGCCTCTGTCACCCTTGAGTTTCTAAACTCTGCCATATGAAAAGCATGCCACAAATAGTAGCTACTTTTCTAGCCTGGGACACAGAAAGGCGATTCCTGGAATGAAGTGAAGCTGAGCTGAGCCCAGGTGAACCCAGGAGAACATAGCAGGCCACAGTTCTCATGTAATGGAAGCAGGGAACAAAATACATTTTGTTGTGAACACTGAGATATTGGGGTTATTTTTTATGATAGCAAAAACAAATCTGAGTAATAATAAACATACATGATGAATTATTGAAACTAACCCAATATCCTTATTGATAGGTTTTGTTTGCTTTTTTGTTTTTGATAAACGTAGAAATTGACCCATCTGGTCTTAAAGCGTGAAACTTATATTTGATTTATCTGAGTTCCTTCCTCAGGAAATGACCTCAGGCTTCTAACAAACAAACAAACAAACAAACAAAAACATATCAAAGAACTGAAACTCATCACATCACCAGTTCAGGCAATGAGATGCCCGACACCTCATTCACCATGATTGCTTCCTTATCCCTCCCTACTTCTTTTCTTACACATTATTGCATTTCTTCCCTGCTATCTAAACCCCTAATTTTAGTGGGTCAGGGAGATGGATTTAAGACTGATCTTGGCTGCAGCACCAAATTAAAGCCTTCTCCCTTGGCAATAATCCTCTCAGTGATTGGCTTTCCGTGCAGCAGGACCTACACTGGACCTAGACTGAACACTGGGTATTTCAGTAACATTGTTATTGTGGAATTACTACCCAAGTCATGACATAAAACATCACTAGAACTAGAATCCTCTCTATGTCCTTCCAATCGTATACTTCTCCTCTTTCCCAAAGTAAGTATTCTAATAATACCATAAAATATTTGGTGACCTGGTTTGAACTTCATATACCTGGAATAGTAGAGTATATGCTCCTGAGAGTCATCTATGTGACTATGTATGAGATTTTTTTCACTTTCTGTGGTTTATTTTATTTTAAATTGTGAATATACCATAATTTATTTAACTGTGTTTCTGTTGTTGCACAGTTCCTCTTAAATAAAATTTATCATTCCTGACAGGACTTTCATAGTGTTTTTGGGGTATTTTTGGACAATTCTTTTAACTCTTCAAATTTTCTACTTTATGTAAATAAATATGTTAGTTTTTCTTACCATATTATTTGTTAAGTGATTAATGATAGCTAAAACTTATTGTATGTTTTTCATGTGCTATATGCTTCATTCATTCATTCATTCATTCATTCATTCATTCATGTATTTATTCAACAAATATTTACTACCACCTAATACCATGTAGGTTCCAAAAGTATTAGGGTAAACAAAACAGACAAATCCTTGTTTTTATGACATTTATATTTTAGGAAATAATTTCCAATTACCAAAATATATTATATAAGTATGATTATTATTATCTTTATTAGAGACAGGGTCTTGCTCTGACACCCAAGCTGGAGTGTAGTGAACTGATTAGATGGGTGTTATGATCTGTTTTCACAAATGGGAAAACAAAGGCACACAGTAGCTACATCCATCTCTTATTTATCTTTTCTACCAGATTGTAAACTACTTTCTGACAGGATCCAATCTCTCCACAGTGTCTAGGGGAGCACCACACATATAATTATAACATTAATAAATTTGATGATGATTAACATTTATTTTATGATTTTTATACACAAGAGACAACTCAATCTTCAGAAAACTTATGTGGTTGGTATTATTAGCCTCATTTTGGAGACCACAACACAAACAAAAAAATACAAAGTGACTTGCCTTTGGTCTAGGTTCTCTGTGTATTGAAGTTCATCCTTGTGGTTGCATATAACAGTGGTTCCTTCATTTTCATTGCTGTATCATATTCAGTTCTCAGCTTCCTGTAAAGCCACTATGGTATACACTACGCTGTACATAATGAATGACTTTGAGTAGACGAGGTAAGTGAGCTTCTCATTTCTTCCATCTCTGCCTTGTAGTTATTTCTACACATAAGAGGAAAAAAGTGTTTTAGACATTGTGCTTGTATCTAATCCTACATGTGTTTGACTTAACAGAATTGTAGTATGGGTATCACTATTCTGTAATCGGCTGTGTTTAAGAATCTTAGCTGGTTTATTCCCTTAAAATTGTTAAGCTCCTTGTATATAGCTAGCACTGTGCTAGGCTTTAGGAAAGAGAGGATGAAGCAGTCTCAGTCCACCCTAAGGAGCTCACAATACAAAGAGCTCATAATCCATTTGGCAGTCCTTTAATCCAGGTTTGTCTATGTTTTACAAATGATGTTGAGTGCTTTTCTCAAAAACTTGAGGATAATTCCTAGGCTATTCAAATATCTTCCCTACATGGCTCTGCAGATATTTAATTTGCACTGAATTTTGTTGTTAGTTTGAACTACTGTGTTAGTCTGATGAATACTGCTATGTTCTCTACTTCATTTTCTAATCTATATGCCTTAGGATATTATTGGACAATATAATGGCCACACTTAAGAATTCAATCAGTTTTCAGTTTCATGTATATAAAGACTTCTGTAAAGTGCTGTGAGATGACATTATAATTATTGTTGTTATTGTTGGGTTTATGCCTTATCAACATAACCAATATGAAGAAATACCTGAATGACTGAATGTGTATGTGCATGTGTGTGCATGTGTGTACGTGTGTCTCTGTGTATGTGTCTGTGTGTGTGTGTGTGGTGTGTTTAATGTTCACTGAGTTGAAGGCTTTCTCCAAGGATAGAAAGAAAAATTTAACCTATGCTTCCAGGCTTCTCTTTATATTCTCAAGTATGGTTTACAGCCTCAAGCATGGTTGTTCTTACTGACAGAACTATCTTTTATCTTCTTTTTACAAGATAAGATTAATCTATTTTTAAAGTTAATACACCACTGGCTTTATATCCTTGTTGTAGGCTTTGTGAATAGGTTAAAGCCTCTTTGTTGCATTATTTGCTGTGCAGCTACATTCAAAAATGCAATGAATAAACTGAAATTAATAACTCTGGAAGGGTGAAAAGTGATAGTATTCACCACACTCAATTACAGAAATGATCCATTACATTAATATAATAGTGATGCTATCCAAATGCAATATGGTGAATAAAAATAAAGTGACAGGCTAACAAAATTTTAGCTTTTGACTCTGGGAAGGAAGATAAATAGTTAGAAAGCATGGTTAATAGCTCAAATGCATACGCTACAAGTACTTATTTCAGTGTCAACTCTTAGCAAAGGATACCAGGCAAGTGAACTTGAATATCCATTTGATTAACTAGCTTCTTAAGAACTGAAATAAGCTTTTATATGCTTTGGAAAGAATTGCTGGCAAAAAGGCTAAGAGGGTGGGTTTAATGGAGGTAATCCTCTAATAAATTACGCCTTAGCAGTTAGAAATATAGAAAAGCAAGATAAACTTGAAGTAATCCTGATACGTCCTGTTTTACCCATTGTCTTCACTTAATAGATACTCTGGATTTGGATTAAACTGTGTTCAGTCATTACCCTGAGAAATCCTATTCTTTATGTATTCTTTTTGCCTCTTCTTACCCAGTTAATGAGTACTTTCTCACCTGTCAGTTGTGAATGAAGACAATGAATGGGTGGAGTCCTGGTTCTTTAATTCAGATTATAGATCTGTAGGGAGCCTTTATACATTCTATAAGTGGTGACTATGAGCCTTGCATGGCCATCAGATTCACCTGTGTAGCAAGTTAGAAATATGTATACCTAGATGTCTCTCTCGTAGATATTTGTTCTGCAGATCTGAGAGGAGCAAGGACAATAGTATATTTTAACAAGCTTCACTGTTGACTATGATGTAGGAACAGGTTAAAAACCCTATGCCATTGTCGATTCAGAAAGAGGTAGGAATTTTCTTAAAGTATATTTCAGCATTGATTTGAATTTATATTATTTTATATATAATTCATTTTTATTATCCAAGTAATACCTGTCTACTATAGAAACATCAGAAAACATAGAACGAAAAAGAAGCTTCAGATCTGACCACTGTTAATATTTGAAAGTATGCGAGTGGGAATTTAGAGTTAGTAACAAAGCATTTGCCTTTGCAACTGGAAGGAGAAATCCATAGATGATTCATAGAGTTATTTTTCTTGTATGTAACCAGATATTATTTGCTCAAATGGGCATTCTTTAATGAGGGAAGGATCCTATCCTTCTTTTCTTTCTCTACTGAAGCATTTTTCTGTTTTTTTTTTTTTTTTTTTTTTTTTTTTTTCCTCTGGAAAGTGGCATAGCTGATTTAGGCATGGGAGTTCAGCAAAGCTGATAATGGACTTTTGGGATTATCAGTCTTGGTGACATACCAAAATAGTGTGATAGCATTTCACTCATCCATTCAATTTATTCGTTCAACAGACATTTATTGAGCACATACTAATATGCCAGACATCATGCCATGTGTTGGTGATACTCAGTCCTTTCCCTGGAGGATCTTCACACTCTGGGTGGGAGATGGACAACTAAACATAAAAATTTATGGTATATTTTATATGAGCTATGAAAGATATATGCACAGGATATGTTGTACATTCACATAAGGGATATTTAGACCAAAATAGGGAATCAGGGAAGATGAATATAAAGAAAGGATGTGAAAGCAGGATGTCAGAGCTGAATGATATTCACTAGTGGCCTTTGCATGAATTTGGAAATCATACAGGGGCTATTAACTCCACCTGCTGTATCAGAGTGGCTATTAACTCCACCTGCTGCCTAGAGTGGAACTCAGGAAATCTTTCTTTGTTTTCTAATGTTCCTTCTTAAAAATAGTATTCTGCTTTCTTTGTCATGGATGAATTATCCTTTATTAGGTTTCCAAGTATCTTAATAATAGTATTTTGAAAATCTCTCTGGATAGTTTATGTTTCTCTGTGAATCATTTTCATTTTTATTTGTTTTGATACTATTTTTCAATGTATAGGTCAGATTTTTTGAGTAACTGCTTTCAATCTCTTGCTGGAAAAGTTATAGACCTGACTTTCAACCTCTGTGAAGTGCATGGGGTAAGAAGGCAAAGATCTGGGCATTCAGGATGTAAATGCTCAATGGGGTGAAACAGCCATCCAGCTCGTATTAGTCAGTTTTCATGCTGCCAATAAAGACATACCCAAGACTGGGCAATTTACAAAAGAAATAGGTTTTAATTGGAATTACAGTTCCACGTGGCTGGGGAAGCCTCACAATCATGGAGAAGGCAAGGAGGAGCAAGTCCTGTCTTACATGGATGGCAGCAGGCAGACAGAATGAGAGGATTCAAAAGCAGAAACTGTGATAAAACCATCAGATCTTATGAGACTTATTCACTACCATGAGAGCAGTATGGGGGAAACGACCCCCATGATTCAATTATCTCCCACTGGGTCCCTCCCACAACACATGGGAATTATGGGAGTAGAATCCAAGATGAGATTTGGGTGGGGACACAGAGGCAAGCCATATCATTCATCCCTGGCCCCTGCCAAATCTCATGTCCTCACACTTCAAAGCCAATTATGCCTTCCCAACAGTCCCCCAAAGTCTTATCTCATTTCAGCATTAACTCAAAAGTCCACAGTCCAAAGTCTCATCTGAGACAAGGTGAGTTCCTTCTGCCTAGGAGTCTGTAAAATCAAAAGCAAGCTATTATTTCCTAGATACAATGGAGATACAGACCCTGGATAAGTACAACCATTCCAAATGGGAGAAATTGGCCGAAACAAAGGTGCTACAGGGACCATGCAAGTTTGAAATCCAGCCAGGCAGTTCAATCTTCAAGCTACAAAATGATCTCCTTTGACTCCATGTCTCACAACCAGATCACACTGATGCAAGAGATGAGTTCCCATGCTTTTGGGCAGCTCAGCCCTTGTGGCTTTGTAGCATACAGCTTCCCTCCCACCTGCTTTCATGGGCTAGTGTTGACTGTCTGTGGCTTTTTAGGTGCACAGTGCAAGCTGTAGGTGAATCTACCATTCTGGGGTCTGGAGGATGGTGTCCTCTTCTCACAGCTCCACTAGGTGGTGCCCCAGTAAGGACTCTCTGTGAGGGCTCCAAGCCCACGTTTCCCTTCTGCACTGCTCTAGCAGAGGTTCTCCATGAGGGCCCCACCCCTACAGCAAACTTCTGCCTGGGCATCCAGGAGTTTCCATACATCTTCTGAAATCTAGGTGAAGATTCCCAAACCTCAATTCTTGACTTCTGTGCACCTGCAGGCTCAACACCAGGTGGAAACTACCAAAGCTTGGGGCATGCATCATCAGAGGCCATGGCCTGAGCTCTACATTGGCCCCTTTCAGCCACGGTTGGAGCAGGTGGGATGCAGAGCACAAGGTCCCTAGGCTGTACACAGCTCGGGGACCCTGAGCCTAGCCCATGAAACCACTTTTTCCTCCTAGACCTCTGGGCTTGTGTTGGGAGGGGCTGCTGTGAAGATCTCTGACATGCCCTGGAGACATTTTCCACATTGTCTTAGGGATTAACATTTGGCTCCTTGTTACTTATGCAAACTTCTGCAGGTGGCCTGAATTTCTCCTCAGAAAATGGGATTTTCTTTCCTATCAAATTGTCAAATTGTCAGGCTGCAAGTTTTTCAAACTTTTATGCTCTGTTTCCCTTTTAAAACTGAATGCTTTTAACAGCACCCGAGTCACCTGTTGAATGTTTTGCTGCTTAGAAATTTCTTCTGCTAGATACCCTAAATCATCTCTCTCAAGTTCAAAGTTCCATAAATCTCTAGGGCACAGGCAAAATGTCACCAGTCTCTTTGCTAAAACATAACAAGAGTAACCTTTGTTGCAGTTCCCAACAAGTTCCTTATCTCCATTTGAGACCATCTCAGCCTGGACTTTATTGTCCATATCACTATCAGCATTTTGGGTGAAGCCATCCAAAAAGTCTCCAAGAAGTTCAAAACTTTCCCACATTTTCCTGTCTTCTTCTGAGCCTCCAAACTGTTCCAACCTCTGCCTGTTACCGAGTTCCAAAGTTGCTTCCACATTTTTTGGGTATCTTTTCAGCAATGCCCCTACTCCACAGGTACCAATTTACCGTATTAGTCCGTTTTCATGATGCTGATCTGGGCAATTTACAAAAGACTGGGCAATTTACAAAAGAAAGAGGTTTAATTGGACTTACAGTTCTATGTGGCTGGGGAAGCCTCACAATCATGGTTGAAGATAAGAAGGAGCAAGTCCCGTCTTAAATGGCAGTAGGCAAAGAGAGAATGAGAAGACACAAAAGCAGAACACCCTGGTAAAACCATCAGATCTTGTGAGACTTATTCATTATGATGAGAAGAGTATAGGGGAAATGGCCCCCTTGATTCAATTATCTCCCACTGGTCCCTCCCACAACACATGAGAATTATGGGAATACAATCCAAGATAAGATTTGGGTTGGAACAAAGAACCAAACCATATCACAGCTCATCTGACAATATCATGGCGAGATAAGTGGTTCTTAAAAACATTTTTGACCAATCTTCATCTTCTGGATTTATTTTCAACTACACCTCCAGAGGAGGGCAGTTACCTGCTGTAAATAGATAGGGTTACTTCTCACTTCTCCCATTACCAGCTTTGTATTTTGCTTTGTTGGGTTTGCTGTCAGTTACCATTAGTCAATTATTTACTTTCTGGCTTCCAAACTTTTTACTCCCCTCCCCTCCCATCCCCTCCCCTCCCCTCCCCTCCCCTCCCCTTCTCTCCCCTCCCCTCCCCTCCTCTCCTCTCCTCTCCTCTTCTTGGCTTTGCATATTGAAAAACTCAAAGTGAAGCAAAACAAAATAACAGAACAAAACAACACAACTAATACAGTGTGGTTTCAGGAAGGAGGGAAAATAAATTCGTGGATTCAGTTGGCTCTTTTGTCTGCATTGAATTGCTTTCTTTTTGTAGGACACTGTGCTAAGAACTTAATTCATGATATTTCTAGGTAATAGGCATTATTATTGTACCACTTACAGTCCGCATCATTTTGCATATGGTGCTTCTTTTGTCTTCAGTGTAAAATATATCCAATGATCCCTGAAACACTTCCTCCTTTCAACACTCAGTAATCCTCTGTGCCCTGCTTTTTGAAGCAAAGCTGAAATCTGAAGTTTTATATGAAATTGCCTAATATTTTAAATATTGACATATCATTCTATAATATAACACATTTCTATCCTGGATTGACCCATAATCAACCAGTTTACAACTTTTTTTTTGAATGTGTATGCCCTATCTTCTAAGCTCCTTGAGGCAAGGTTTATGTTTTCTTTTATTCTCTAATTCCCGAAACCTAGACTGGTTGGTAATCAAATAATATTTGTTCTGGTTGATACTGATCCTAGTTGCTCTTTCTCTTACTGAAACTGACCCAATAGTCCCATAGATATTTTGTGGTGATGGTGGGGGGAATAAACATAGAAATTGACACTTGTGGTCTTAAAACTTGAAAACTTAATTTGTTTTACCTGAGTTTTTTCCTCAGAAAAGGATCCCCATGCCTCTCAAGAAGTATCAAAGAACTAAAATTCACCAGATCATCGCATTCAGACAATGGGACTCCAGGCCCCTCATTCCTTATGATTGTTTCCTTACCCCTACTGAGTTCCTGTTTTCTCACACATAGTTACATTTCTTACCTGCTATCTAAATTCCCAGCTTTAGTAAGTCAGGGAGATGGATTTGAGGCTGATCTCCCATCTCCTCGACTGCTGCACCCAATTAAAACCTTCTTCCTTAACAATACTTCTTGTCTCAGTCATTGGCTTTCTGTGCATGGTAAGAGGCAGGGCCTAGACTGAACCCCTGGTGTTTTAGTAATATTGCCCCTCTCTTCTGTAGGCAAAATACGCCCAATTCCATTCATTCTTATATTCTTCACTTATATTTTTAATGAATGTGGCTGCACTCCTTTGATCTCTCAGATTTTGGTGAAGAGTATTGATAGGAATCATGGCGGGAGAAACCTACTTGTTCCTACTCACCACTTTTTAATAGTATACTTTGAGAGTCAAAGATGGGAGCATTAGGGTGCAGGCTTCTTTTCAACTCTTGGCTTTGAGCTGTACCTAGAAAGGAATTGACTGATGCTAAATACATGGAGGGTTTCCTCACTGTTTGTTTTCTTTCTGTTTTCATCACCTACTAGCTTGATTGTTATTTCAACAACAACACCATTTTACTGCTCTGTGGTCCAATTTTTCTCAGTCTCAGTGGGATGGCTTCTCTTTTATGTACCTATTTGCTCCTATTATATGGAAATTATGCTTTAAGTGGCTATACACCTGTTTATTCATTCTGCAAGTCTCCTTGCTCACTGTCAGTGTTTGTTTTTTGATGCTAATAATGCTTCTTGCTTTGTTTTATTCAGGTCCCTGACATGCTTGCTGGCCTGCAGTTTCTAATAAATAACAATAATGAATTCTTTCCCAGTTCCAGTTCCTCTCTCACTAGAGTCTTTCTGGAGTCAAAATGGAGGAAACTTCTATTTCTCTGGCTGCATATTTAGTGTTTGTAAACTGTTCAGTCAAGGTACTGATCAAATGAAGTTACTTGTGTTTCAATAATGTAGTACTGAGGTAATTTTATGAGTTATTTTTCTGCATCAGTTTTTATCATTTAATTTTTAGGATAGGTAATATCTTTTGATCATTCAAAAATAATATTAAAAATGCAAAATAATACAATGAAAGTCTTGCTCCCACCTTTTTCTCTCTTTTGCCCAGTTCCTATTGTCCGACTCCACACGTAACTACTTTAATTAATTTTTCTATATCCTTCCAGTGTTTGCTTATATACCTGTGCCATGGTCTGAATGTTTGATTTCCTCCCAAATTTACATATAGAAATCCTAACCTCGAAGGCGATGGTATTGGGAATTGAGTCTTTTGGGGTAGTGATTAGGTCCTAAGGATGGAACACTCATACATGGGATTAGTGCCCTTATACAAGAGATCTGAGAGAGAGTCTTTGTTCCTTCTGTATGTAAGAACACATTGAGAGGGTGCCATCTATGAGGCAGGAAGCAGGCTGTCGCTAGACACTGAATATGCCAGTGCTTCGATCATGGACTTCCTAGCCTCCAGAATTGGGATAAATACATTTATGTTGTTAATAAGCTACTCAGTTTGTGATTTTTTTCATAGCAGCCTAAATGGACCAAGGCAACATGTAAGGGAGTGCAAATTATATGATTATTTTGTCCTGCCTTTTAAATACAAGACACCATAGGCGGGGCGCGGTGGCTCAAGCCTGTAATCCCAGCACTTTGGGAGGCCGAGACGGGTGGATCACGAGGTCAGGAGATCGAGACCATCCTGGCTAACACAGTGAAACCCCGTCTCTACTAAAAAAAAAAAAAAATACAAAAACTAGCCGGGTGAGGTGGCGGGCGCCTGTAGTCCCAGCTACTCGGGAGGCTGAGGCGGGAGAATGGCGCAAACCCGGGAGGCGGAGCTTGCAGTGAGCTGAGATCCGGCCACTGCACTCCAGTCCGGGCGACAGAGCGAGACTCCGCCTCAAAAAAAAAAAAAAAAAAAAAAAAATACAAGACACCATTGTTCTTCACTTTGAAGTTTTTAGTTACCGCTATTTCTTGGAGTTCAAGGAATGCCAAAATATGGAGAGGTGCATTCTTTTATACAGTTGAATAGTATTTCATTTGATGGAGGTACTGTCCTATGATTTATTTAACCAGTGCCTTACCGATATACATTTGTTTTGTTCCTATGATTTTACTACAACTTGCAATGTTGTGACAAATAACTTCTTAAAGACCTCATGTCACATGTGCCAAATAAGTTTGTGTTGAATACATTCCCAGAAGCGGTATTACTATGTCAAAAGATGTATGGATTTGTAATTTTGTCAGATATTGATAAATTGCTTTCCACAAGAGTTGCACCAGTTGCTTTCCACATTGAGTTGCACTCAATGTGTGAGAGTGATATTATCAAGCTTACCTGTAGAGAGCTTTATCAAGCCTTCGGATTTGTCTTTCTGATGGGTAAATATACAACCTCAGGGCAGTTTTAATTTGTATTTCTCTTATTATGAAAGCAGTTGGGCATCTTATTATATGACTAAAATCATCATTATTTTTTCTATATGAACTTTATGTTGATAGCCTTTGTTTATTTTCCTATTGGACTGTTAGATTTTATTATCAGTTTCTAAAAGGTCTTTGTATATTACAAAAATTAGTCTTCATATTTGCTATGTGAGCCAAGATTTTTTATGTGATTTGAGATTTGTCTTGGCTTACTGTGTTTTTCTTTTAAAATTATTTTAATTCGTTTTTTTTTTCAGATTTAGGATTTCAAGGTACAATAAAAGGCCTTTTTTTATAGCTCCCTCTCCAACACATAAAAGTTTATTCCACCATTTTAAATTTCATTTTTTAAATGTTTGAATTTTTGTTTGATTCATTCATTGAATAAATGTTTATTGAGTGTCTGTCACATATAAATGGTCCTGAATGAAGAAGCTTTGACTTTGGTTTTCTGACTTTACAGTGTTGTGAAAGTGAGACACATCCAGTAGAAACCATAGTTTGAATTTTCATCTTTCCCTGAGCTAGCAATATGGAGTACAAAACTCTCTCACAATGCTGGCAGGGCAAGGAGCTGCAACTTCTAGTCAGCCATGTGATCGTGAGGTCTAACAACCAACACCCTACAGGGTACTGTGTTGCCAGATGATTTTCCCCAACTGTAATTAATGTAAGTGTTCTGAGTACATTTAAGGTAGGCTAGGCTAAGCTATGATGTTCAGCAGGTTAGTGATTTGTTTTTCTAAAGACCACCAGAGCGGGCACAAAAGAACAGCCAGTAGGCAAGTGTAGGAACAAAACTGCAAGTTTATTTTGGTCACCTAAGGTGTGGGGAAGAGGTCTGTCGGCCTCCTGCAAAGAAGGCCTACAGAGTCCCCTGGTGGGGCTCTGGGAGGGAGTTCCTGCAGTCCTGACATCCCGACAGGAGTGGAGGACTGAGGAAGGCTGCGCGTGGCGTCCCTCCGGAGCGGCTTTTCTAGGAGTGGGAGGGCAATAGGCCGGGGCACGGGGCGTGTCCGGGGGCGTTCCGCAGGTGCGACCAGGTAAATCTTGGTCTCTTCGGATTGACGTCACCTGGCGCATGCCCGGTTGGTCTGCACCTTCCGGGGCGCCGGCTGCATTTTCGCGCGCGCGGGAAAAGTTGGTGAAGAAGAACCCGGAAGTGCACCATCTTGCCTCCGTTCGTCCAAACAGGTATATTAGAAGCATTTCTAACCTATGATATTTTTAATTTACTATGGGTTTAATGAGATATAATCCCATCAAAAGTCAACAAGATTTGTACTCTGAACTATTTTAAATACTTGGAATGTGTCAGTGATCAAAACAGGCAAATATCTTTGCCTTTGTGGAGCTTACATTCTGGTGGAGGGAAACAGGCATATATTCCTGTGAAGAGAAATAGATTAAAAGTAAATGAAATAAGTAAACTATATAGAATGTTAGAGAGTGATGGGCGCTCTTAAAATTAAGAGAAAAAGCAGGTTAAGGGGGACTGGAATATCAAGTGGAGTATATAAATTGCAATTTTAAATAGGATAAACAGTGCAGGCTTCATGGAGAAGGTAATAGCTAAGCAAAGCCAGGAAGGAAGTAAATGACTTTCATGTAAATATCTGGGAGAAGAAAATTCTAGGCAGAGACCCTAAGTCAAGAGCATGCCTGAGAAAAAGCAAGAAGCCAGTGGGACTGGAAGGTAATGAATGAAGAGGAGAGTAGTTGCAGAAGAATCCAGAGAGGCAATAGAGATTCGATCATGTAAAGCTTTCTAGACCCCTGTCTAGATTTTAGCTTTTACTTTGAGTATAATGAGGGACCATTATTGACTTTTGAGGAGAGGAATAACAAATATGGCATATCTTAAAAGGGTCATATTGCCTGTGAGTAGAAATGAAAATATCAGTTAAAATTCTATTGCAAAATTCTAGACAAGAGGTGATAAAGACAGAACAGAGTGGAAATAGTAGAGATGGTCAGATGTGCTACAAATCTGTAGGACTTACCAAGAGAATTTCCTGATGGATTGGATATGGGGAAAAGAATGCAAGAGGATGCCAAGATGATTGGAAGGCTTTCCTGAGAAACTAGAAAATTGGAGTTACCATCAACCAAAATACAAATGCTGTCAGTGGAAAGATTTGGGGGGAAATCAGAAGTTTCATATGGGCTTCTTTTATCATAGATTTTTAGGAGGTTTCCGAGTAGTGATGTTGAGTGGGCACCAGATTGGATGCAGTTGCCAAGTGAATGAGTATAAAGAGAAGAAGGACCAAACAGCATAGTCTGGGGCATGTCATTATTAAGACTCTGAGAACAAGAGAAGGGGTTAGCAAAAGAAGCCAACAATAAAGACAGTGTATCACATGTTGCTGATAGCAGTAAGCATTGAGGATAATGAGAACTGAGAACTGATGATAGGATTTACAATGTGGAATTATTGAGTGACCTTGTTAGTACTTTTGGTTAAGTGGTGAAGATGAAGCCCTGATTTAAGTAGGGTTTAAAAGACATGATAAAAGAGAAATGGATGACAATCATTTTTTAGACAACTCTTTCAAAGAATTTTATTGTGCAGGAAAATATTTGTGGTAGCTGGTGGGAAAAGTGAGGCTAAGAGAATGATATTTTTCTTGTAATTATTATTTTTTTAAGTTGGGAGAAATAATAGCATGTGTGTATACTGATACAGATGATACCGAAGAGAGTCAGGATTTTATGATGGAAAGCATGGTGAAAAGTGCTAAATGATGCTGTTGATTAGGCAGGAAGGATGGGATCTGGTGTACAAATGGAGGGACTAGCTTTAGATTATGAAGACGGATAGTTAATCTATGCCAAAGGAAAGAAAAGTAGACCCTGTGTGTGGAGATGGGTGTAGATGTATATATATCATGTGCCAGGATCTTTGGAATGTTTCAATATTTCAGCGAGGTAATTTCTTACTCTTTTTGAGATGTTATAACAAATTACCATAGACTTGGTGGCTTATAAGTAACAACTACTAACACACTTCTGAAGACTGGGAAGTCCAAGATGAAGATGCTAGTGGATCTGGTGTCTGGTGAGGATCTGCTTCCTGGTTTACAGATAGCCAACTTCTTGTTGTGTCCTCACATGGCAGAAGGAGTAAGGGAGCTCCCTTGGATCTCTTTTATAAGGACATTAGTCTCATTCACAAGAACTCCACCCTCATATCCTAATCACCTACAAAGACTCTACTTCTTAATACCATCACACTGGGGATTAGGTTTCCACATATGAATTGGTGGTGGAGGGTGGGTGACACAAACATTCAGTCTATAGAAGATAAGTGGCAAGGCCTTTAAGAATGAGGATAAGGGAGGAGGTGTTGAGGTGAGGAGAGAGACTAAGGAGTTATGGTCACCTTGGAGTATGGGAGACTGAGTGTGATCTAGAGGCATAAAGTATGCTGGTAGCATTAAGGGCCCTCTGGATGTTCATGACCATGGATTTTGAGTGACACTAGATAGCATGTATTCCTTTAGCTATGTTCAGTAGAGACACTGAAGGTACAGAATGGTGAGAGTTCGTTTGACCAGTTTTGAGGCATTTCAAAATCAGTTCAATGATGTGAGAGAAGGGGTAGTGAGACCAATAATTTGTGCTGTGTAAGGAGGGGAATGAGGAAACCAAGACAGGGAAAGATGGTAGGATTCATGTCAGTGGGGTTGAGGAATTATGGAGACTGAGGTACTGGTAGGAGTAAATTGTGAGGAGAAACAGGGGAGAGAAAGTGGGATGCAAAGTGAGATTATGGAGAGGTTGCAGTTCTGACAAAGGCTATGGTGTGATACTGAGAATGAGTAGCTGAGATAGGGTAAAAAGCATAATATGACATGTATTTTAAAGGACATAGCTGCAGTGATGGATCATTAAAAGGGATGAAGTTAAAAAAAGAGAAGACAGAGTATAAGATGGATCATCTACATGTATTATGGACTGAATTGTGTCTCCCCCAAATTCATATGTTGAAGCCCTAATTCCCAATACCTTAGCATGTGACTGTATTTGGATATAGGAAATTTAAAGCGATAATTAAGCTAAAATGAGGACATTACAGTGAGCCCTTAAGCAACCTGGACTGGTTTCTTTGTAAAAAGAGGATATTAGGACATAGAAACACCAGAGATACATGCATGCAGAGAAAAGACCATGTGAAGGCAGCAGCAAGAGAGTGACCATCTGCAAGTCACTGAGAGAGGCCTCAGAGGAAACCAACCCTGAGGGCATCTTAATCTTGCACTTTGAGCCTTCAGCACTGTGAGAAAATAAATTTCTGTTATTTAAGCCATTCAGTTTTTGGTTTTGTTGTGGCAGCCCAAGTAAACTACTGTGGTGTGGCATGCTTATTAAATCACCATGGAAGAAGGAAGGAGTTGTATTGAAGGGAGTGATAGTGAAGAATCAGGGGCTAAAATTGCTGAGAAATTAGGGGAAAGGATTCAGAGCATATGATATGTCAGCAAAGGTAGAGCATTTGGTGATATTATCTGATGACAATATATCAAAGCTGGCTTTTTAGGGAGGGGGGATGCTCTGAAAGCAGCAATGAGGACCAAGATGACATGTAAGTCACAGGCCCAACACTAAGGCTATGGATCAAAAAACAGCCACTGCAGGGAAAGCAGAGCCCATAGAGAGAGCCAGGTTTCAGTTAGGAAAGGAGGTGAAGGGGATAGAATTTTGCTGCTAATGGACCCACAAATTTCAGGGAGTACAGTGGAAGAGTTTCAACAATTGGATGGCTTGGGAAAAGATGACAGAATGAGGATATAGGTATTCTTACTACGATTACAGGGTAGATTTTCTAAGAGTGTGCTCATGGCCATAAATAGAGGTAAAGGTATAATGAAAATCTTGGAATATTCAAGGCAGAGAACCTCTTCAGGCCTTAGTGTATTAATTGGAGGGTGTGTGTGTTTCGGGGTTGGGGGAGTCGTGTTTCTGATTAAGAGGACAGAAGTCCTAGCAGGTATGGTTTTAGGTTCTCGACCTAAATACCTGGATTGGTGGTAATCTTAGAATATTCTATCTTGACTCCGTGTTGATGGCCTTGGGGACTTTTGGGGAAGCAGAGTGTTACAATAAATGTGTTGGCTGCTTCACGCTTTACTATTCAGAAATTTATCTTGTTTTACTGTATGAAGTATTGAACCAAATTCATTTTGTTCTGGACAGTTACCCAGTTGGCTCAAAACCTTGTTTTGGATAGTCCTTCTCTTCCCCTTGGATTTGGAATGCCACCTTTATAAATGCTAAATTTGCATATGTATCCTGTATTTAGTGCCTATGTGTATTGTTTTTAAAACTATTGTGATTAATAAAAATCAATATTCTTTAAGAAGTGTTACATCATTTATAGAAAGGTAAGTCATAGAAATGTGGAACTGTCATTTGCTGAAGAAAAGGGTGTAAGTTATTAAAGTTTACTTATGTTATAGAGTAATTCTTACACAAAAATGTTGTGAGAACAACCTTCTTCATTATTAACCTTTACTGGGATTGTAATTCTGCAGATGTTGGTCACTGTTTTCTTCTGTGCTAACCTGGCCTTCACCATCAAACAATGACATAGCAACATAACATAACTCCCAGGAGTAACATTATCACAAATTGCCATCTGCCATAAGGTAAGTTAATAATGCAAGGTTGAGCAAGTCCTCTAAGTTGCTGGTACATCCTGGCAGGGTCAGGTATTATAATTTCATCTGGGGAATAGGTTGTTGTGCTGCTGTCAACAAATTGAGATTCACAATTGGTTAGTAATAGTAATGATGATTAAAACAAACTACTGATATGAATTGTTAATGCTTAAAATCCTAAGGAAATAACGCTTAAAATCCTAAGGAAATTAAACACTTGAACAAAAGATTCTTAGCAAAGCAATTTTACTTCTGCGCAAAGGGGTGCCTCCTTGGCTAGTTGCCATAAGAGCACACCTGAATAAAGGGCACAAGAACCTTTATTTCTGACGCAAGTCCTGCCCCTCTACCCTTTCCCCATTGGCTGGGGTTGGGTCATATAATGTAAACTAATCCCAGTGGGCTAAACATTTAATTTTTTTAGATAGGGTGGGTATGTAAAAGAAAGTGGAGAGAAAGGGGAAGGGGGTGTTTATAATGAGCTAGAAAGTTAGTCCCCTTTTTAAGTAAGGAAAGGAATGTGAGCAGGTACTGATAATGCTTGGTACTGAGGCATGCCTAGGCATCTAACAAAGGCAAAAAGGAAAAAGGAGAAAAAGAAAAAAAAGGGGGGGTACTATAAATTAAAGTATAAAAGATTGATCAAATCTTTTTTTTTAAAAACCATTGTATCCTACATAATTAAATAGGTGCCAATTTTTGAGCACCTTACTAGTTGTTTGGTATTGTGCCTATAATTTGGATAGTGCATATTTAAAAACAATAATAAATTATCTTGGTTTTACAGAGCAGTATGCTAAGGCTTAGGAAAAATGAGAAACTTGCTGTCACACAGTGAGTAAGTGGCAGAACCGGGATTTAACCCAATGTCTTGGTCTGTTTTCTACTTGAAATAGTAGATTTCTTCTTTGCTTTCTTCTTACTTTACTGCTAAATATTGTTTAGATTAGTTATATGACAAAGAAAATCTCATAAAAGATAACTTCCAGAGCAAATAACATAAGAACACCTTAATTATGTTATTTTGCATAAGTAATTATCATTCCCATTTAATGTGCATGTAAAATCAGTGCATACATACTTTATCAATCTATCATCTGTTTATCTAATGTTGCAGAATAAATCTGTATAAATAACTATAAAGATAGAAACACTTAAATAAATTAAAATAATTAAAAAAACAAAATACATAGTGACTTGTGTTAATCTCATAAAATCCAGGATTATGGAAAAAAAACCACACTACTTAATAAATTAAAATAATTAAAAAAACAAAATACATAGTGACTTGTGTTAATCTCATAAAATCCAGGATTATGGAAAAAAAAAACCACACTGCTGTAATTGGTAAATACCACACTACTGAGATAGATTTATAATCCCAGTAGTATTTTTTTTTCCCTTTAACACAAGTGTGGTCCCGATACTGATCACATTATTTCTTTTTACTCAGTATGTCTGTGGATTTTATTCAAAGGTTGTTATTGTTTTGCATTGTGTTGGGTAATGGTCATTTTAAACCATTACGTGGAAATCTAACAGTCACTGTCACAAGAAGTCTAATAAAAGATGGATTTCCTATTGTGTTCCAGCTACACATACCTCAATTCTGTTTTTTAAATGTGCTGAGCACCATGATGCCTCAGGGCCTTTGCATGAGTTTTCTTGTCAGAATGCATTTACCCCAGATATTCACAAATCTCTCTGCTTTACTTCAATCACATCTTCTTTCAACTTAGTTTCTTGGGTTTTTCCTAACTGGCCTATCTAAAAGAGTGCCTCTTTCACTCTGCAGTCCTGGATCCTGCTTTTCTGCTGCATGTTTTATTTTATATTTATTTATTCATTTTTTGCTATCTCTTCCAAGATAATATAAATTATATTCCATCAAAGATTATTTTTTGTTCACTAATGTGTCTCCAAGACCTAGAACAGTGCCTGGGGTCTAATGAACACTCCAGAAACATTTGTTAGTACGTTGAATTTTTAATATATAAACACTTTTATGCTGTCTTTTATTTTCACATTTCTCAAAATGTCTGATCTATAAAGAGCAGCTCTTATTTCTTTTTTCTCTCTTTAAACAAAATGATCATATATTTTATCTTCTTTAGATGGTATTATACCAATAAATGTCTTTCATGATTTTTTTGATTGTTATTCTTCTATAGCAACATATGGAATAAAATAATTCCCCTTTAAATAAATTGTCAGAATTTCCACCAATTTTAATGCTCTACCTAATTTGTAAAGAATGTAAAAATGTTTATCAAAAGAAACAGAAAGAGAATACTTATCTCCAAATATGAATCTTTAGGGCATATATATTCCATCATTTATTGAAACACTTAGGATGCATTACTATAAATAATGCTTATGAAGACCCTTTGAAGTGCTTTTCAGGTATAAGATATTGTTATTATTTAACATTTTGACTACAGTGATGTAGAAGATATTTCTTGAACCGTCATTAGACATTTTATTTTTATTTTAAACAAAGCACATATATTTAAACTGTTGAAAACTCACTCCTAAATATTTAAACTTAAAATCATGGAAAAATGTTTTCATAAGACATTTGAAATTTTACTATTAATGTATTTTATGTGCTTGTAATTGGTAAATACCACTAAATATTTGAACTGAAAATCTTGGGGAAAAACAATCTGAGATTAGCAGTAGTTTTTACTGATCTCCATTCTACCCCTATTGGAATTTGGTCTTCATGGAAAGTCATTTAGAGTATTTAACAAGAGAGCAAACCCATTAAAAATATGCAAGCTCTTGGAAAACAAAATCCAGTATACTAATTAAACCTATTAAGGCAATTACAGACGACTATAAATGATGCAAAGTTCTGTTGGGCTCCTCATGCTACCAATGACAAAAAGCAAACGAGTTTCTGTTTTTCTAAATAGAGATAAAGAGTATGGGTGATTAATTTCAGCGCCATTGAGTTAATTTGCAGTGAGTCAACAGCAGAAAACATTTCCATGGACATAGAATAATGGTAGAAGAGAGTTGTTTTACCACTCAGTGGTAATACGGCTCTTTGTCTGGGAATGCTTTAGTAATCAAGGAAAACCTACAACCACCTGTTGACAAGAAAGAAAAAACATAAAAAGTTTCCTGCAACAGTTCGTCATCTTCAATTGTGGTCAGTCTCTGAGGTTTCTCTTACTAGCATGAATGTTTGAGAAGATTCTTAACTGCTGCCTTCATATCTCTTAATGGATGATCAAAACATTATGACTTCTGTTTCAGAAGGCAATTTCAGGCTTATGAGCTAGTAATAGAAATTTCTTACCTGTCACCCGAAAGGCACTGATTATTATGTAATGGCACGAAACCCATCTCATTAAGGAATATGAAAATCAAGTACATAAAATCTTAAAAGATTTATGTACAGGTTTGTAAGACTGGTTTTTTTTTTTTTTTTTTTTTTTTTTTGAGTCGGAATATTGCTGTGTTGCCCAGGCTGGAGCGTTGGAGTGCAGTGGCGCTATCTCAGCTCACTGCAACCTCCGCCTCCCAGGTTCAAGTGATTCTCCATCCTCAGCCTCCCATGTAGCCGGAATTACAGGTGTGTGGCACCACGCCTGGCTAACTTTTGTGTTTTTAGTAGAAACGGGATTTCACCATGTTGGCTAGGCTGGTCTTGGACTCCTGACCTCAAGTGATCCACTTGCCTTGGCCCCCCAAAGTGCTGGGATTACAGGTATGAGCTACTGCACCCAGCCTAAGGCTGTTTTTTTTAAATACTTAAAAAAACACTCAATTAGTGTTTATAATCACTCTGTGCAGCAACAGCCACAGGTAAAACTAGCCCTGCTCTTCAGATGAATAATTGAGGAAGAAAAATTAAGAAATTTCTCCCAATACCTCTCGTCAAAGGAGGAATAGAAGTTTGGGATCAGAATTCAGCTTTCCTAAATTCTAGTTTGGCAGACAATGGCCACAAAGAGGTGGCTCATGATACTATGTGATTATTTCTCCAATCTTAGCTTCCTGATGAATTTTCAGTTGTTTGTGTTTCATATATTGCAAAAGCATATTTATTATTATTCTTCAAATTACAACAGATGTGCAAAGTCAGCCAGGGCAGAAGAGGCATGAAGGAAGGGCAATGAACAGCATATGTGCAGATACAACATCTATTAGAGAGTCATCCTCAGTGGTTTTGCCAGGAGTGGAAGCCATCAACAGAACTGCTTGAGGCTGCAGAATTTCATACAATGCTCTCCTCCAGAGTTAATCACAGCAGAACAGTTTAGTTGTTTTGGTGGTGTTAGTGATTGTCACCCCTATTTAATGTGTTCATTAAAAACAATGTGTATATGTTTTAAATGGCATATACCCCATGACAGAATGGAGTAAGAAGATGAATGAAAACTAAACATAATTAATGTCTTATTTTAAGTTCACGAGATTCAGGATTTAGGAATCCCAGTTACAAAGGTATAGCTAATTGAATTGTGATATGGTTTGGCTCTGTCCCCACCCAGATCTCATCTTGAATTGTAATCCCCCACTTGTTGAGGGCAAAACCTGGTGGGAAGTGATTGGATCATGGGGGCGGTTTCCTTGATGCTGTCCTTGGGATAGTGAGTGAATTCTCACAATCTGTGGTTGTTCGGTAAGTGTGGGGGCTCTTCCTGTTTTATGCACTTCTGTCTCTTGCCTGCTGTGAGAACTGTGAGTCAATTAAACCTCTTTTCTTTATAAATTTACCCAGTCTCGGGTATGTCTTTAAGGCAGTATGAAAATGGACTAATACAAATTGCTTTTACCCAATTGTTTTAAGAAACATTCCTTAAAAGTGGGTATTTCTTAATTGAGGTCTTGTTAAAAAGAACAACTTTCTTTTTGTTTTGACAAGGTATAGATTAATAGTAATGTGGAATAAGTTCCTCAGGGATCTCATAATCTGTGGACTGAGAAGTTCGGTTCTTGGACTTTTGTCAGATTGCCTGTCCCACAGAGTTCATCATCTTAACACATACTGATTATGCAAGGCCTTTTTTTGAATTCCATTTTAGGCTAAGAACTCAGTGAGGGCAGAAACTTTCTTTTCCATCTTTTTTATCATGCTTGCTTAATATTACACAGGCATTGAACAAATAGTGCATGAACCAATAATTTTATATCTGATCAAACTATCTCAGTCAAAATATTGAGTGAGAGAGAGCTATATAAAGTCCTGAAATGGCTAACTGAAAAGAGGACTCTCTTCAAAGCAATTAGACAAGGTAACTGGTGAAAGTTATTGAACATGATTCAGATTTTACTATTTTAATTTTTAATTTTTTATTTTATTATACTTTAAGTTCTGGGATACATGTGCAGAACATGCAGGTTTGTTACATAGGTATACACGTGCCATGGTGGTTTGCTGCACCCATTAACCCATCATCTACGTTAGGTATTTCTCCTAATGATATCCATCCCCTTGCCCCCCACCCCCTGACAGGCCCCTGTGTGTGACGTTCCCCTCCCTGTGTCCATGTGTTCTCATTGTTCAGCTCCCACTTATGAGTGAGAACATGCAGTGTTTGGTTTTCTGTTCCTGTGTTAGTTTGCTGAGAATGATGGTTTCCAGCTTCACCCATGTCCCTGCAAAGGACATTAACTCACCGTTTTTTATGGCTGCATAGTTTTCCATGGTGTATATGTGCCACATTTTCTTTATCCAGTCTATCACTGAGAGGCATTTGGGTTGGTTCCAAGTCTTTGCTATTGTGAACAGTGCTGCAATAAACACACGTGTGCATGTGTCTTTATAGTAGAATGATTTATAATCCTTTGGGTATGTACCCAGTAATGGGTCTTGAACTACTGACCTCAGGTGATCCACCTACCTCAGCCTCCCAAACTGCTGGGATTATAGGCGTGAGCCAGCGTGCCCAGCCTCAGACTTTACTATTTTTAAAGGATGAATGAAACTTCTGTAAATGATCTGGAGAGCATATCTAGGGTTTATGTAGCCTTGAGTTCCTCTTTGTCCATATACGGTATATGCTATGAAAGAGAAAAGAGAATATGTGCAATTAAGAACTTGGTTGCTAAATGATATCAGTGGTTCCCAGACAATGGCTTAAGATTGCCAAATGTTGAGCTCATGATGGAGCTTCAAGGATTGAGAAAATTCATTTACTAAGAAATCTGCCTGATCAATCATCTGAAAATAAATCATGGATTCTAAAAAATGTAAATACATTTAGCTACCCTGACTGACCTGGAAATAGGAATAATAATGGAGAAAGTTCCCAATAGGTCATACTGGAAATGGAAAAAAGAGAAACACTTAAAATGGCAGAAGATGGCACAACCTGGTTGTATGAATTTAAAGGTGTGACTAACATTCAGTATGATGAGATTCACTGTAAGAAAATTGTCTATGGAAAGGTATCCGTAAGTGTTCTCTAATAGAACCATAATGTGAGCCACATATGTAATTTAACATTTTCTAGAATCCACTTTGTGTAGTAAAGAATTTGACCTTGTCCAAAGAGAGATTTATCTTAGACCCTGTAAACAAAGACACTCCTTTCAGTATGAGATAGATTGACTGGTGCCAGTTAAACTAGATCTTAAAGACATGCCAGCCATACCCAATAGCCTTAGAATGGAGTTGTTCATGCCATAAATAGCATAAATAGCAACCATGTGATTTAGAGTGGGAGATTTGGGTTGCATGGTATCTATCAGTCATCTTAGAGGTTGAGTACAATCTTGTGGGAAATCAGTCAATCAATCATGCCTATGTAATAAAACCTCGATAAAAACTCTGGACATTGAAACTCAGGTGAGCTGTCTTGATTGGTAATACCCTGTGTTTGTTGTGACACATATTGATGCCAGGATGGTGATATGTCCTGAGAACAATGGATGCTTCATGTTTGGAACTCTCCTAGACTCTGCCCTATGAGTCTGTTCCCTTGGCTGAATTCAGTTTGTAACCTTTGTCTATGATAAAGCATAACCAAGAGTAGAATAGCTTTCAATAAGTCCTGTGAGTCCTAGCAAATTATCAAAACTAAGGATGGTTTTGGAAACCCCACAAACTTGCAATTGTTACCTGAAGAGAGAGTGCTTTTCCCTCTAACCTTATAGTTGGACACTGGGCAGTTGGTGTCAGAGTCTTGGGTGCACTTAATCTGGAGGATTGTGCCGTTACCTCTGCAGTTTGGATCACTTAAACTACATACTAATAAAGTAAAAATAAACAGGTGAGTTAGTATTACTAATATATTTTCTTTAACCCAATATGTCCAAAATATTATCACTTCAACAGGTAATCCAATAAAAAAACTATTAGTTAGCTATTTTACATTCATTTTCTTTTCATACTAAATCTGCTGACTAGTGGCTACCATGTTGGACAGAGCAGAACAGATACGTATTTCTGCTTAGAGCTCTAAGAAGAATAAATCAAGTAATGGAATTTCTCAAGATAATATTCACCTATCGTAAAAACTTATGAACCTGAAGATTGAGGCAGATTGAAGAACATTTGGGTACTGAGTAATAGGACAAAAGAATATAACAGAGGACTGCATGTCCAGATTGAACACAGAGAATGTATATCCATGAATCTGATCATAAAGTGGATACAGACGCACTATATGGCAGCAGCCTTGGGGGAACATCAGCTGTCAGTTCATCTGCTGGTATTTCCATTCAGCTCAAGATGGTGCATAGGATACACTCTTGCCATTTATTGTGGGAAATATCTTCTCTCTCTCCTTCCTTCAATCCCCCTTTTCTTCTCCCTTCCCTTCTCTCTCTCCCTCCTTAATTCCTTTTCCCCCCATTTTTCTTTCTTTCAAGAAGTATTTATTGAGTTCTTGTTTATTTGTCATGTATTACTTTTCTCCTAATAATTTTGCCCCCCACCTGCAGGGGACATTTGACAATAAGTATTTGGAGACATTTTCAGTTGTCACAACCCAGGGTGAGAGTATTACTGGAATAGGGTCAGTAGAGGCCAGGGATATTGCTGAATATCCTGCAATATATAGACCTGTTTCCCACCATAAATGTTTAACCCTAAATGTTAATAGTGCTGCAGAAACCCTGTTCTAAAATGTTGTAGAGATGAAGGGAGTTACTCTTCTAGGCATAATTTTTCCTTTAAGAAGGAAAAATGGAGGTTAAGAAAAATCTTTAGAGAAAGGAGTAATTAAAAATAATGACAATAATTTAACAGCGGACACTGGTGTGCTTAGAATTTTTTATTAACTATGATAAACATTTTATACACCTTAATCTACTTTATCTTTGCAACTTATGAAACAGATATGTTGTTATCTTCACCTTATGCATGAGGACATTGAGATCCTTTCTATTAGCTGAAGCTATGAAACAGTGGAGTTATCATGTTAGAATAATGGGCAAGAGGAACAATTGGCTCCATAATGAGAAAAAAACAGAATTGTGTGTGTGTATAGATATATATATATATATCTGTATCCCTTCCCCTAAACTGAGAAGAAACTGAGAGACCACAGAATGAATCAGACAAGTCTAGATTGATGAGTAGTTGAGTTTATTAGGACTTGATTATGAGACACTCCTGGATAGCAGCAAGAGAGCTTTAAGGGATCCATGCCACTTCCCACCTCTGAGCCGCTTTTAAGTTAAGTTTCTGGTTCTTTGTCTGCTGTGTGTGCGCACAATGGGACTATTTTTCTTGGTATGTTCTCAGATCCTCTCCAGGATGTTTGGGTTCTCAGCTGGGCACTGTGGCTTTGGCTCACTCCCTGGCCTTCAGGGTTCAAGCAGCAGATATACAACCTTAAGTAACCTGGTGGGGGACCTGTCACACAACTGTCTCACTCCAGTATTTACCATATACATCAGGGAAATGGGTTTCAAAAATTAAAGGAAACATAGTAGGCCTCTGTGATTTGAGGCTGTAATGGAGAGGATGGGTTAACAGGATTTGGAATTTCTGAAAACACACTCTAATAATGATATAAGAAATGATCTCATCACAGTAAAGAATGAATGTTTTCCAAAGGGACATATTAGTCATCTTAGTGTGTTGGAGCTGATGCACTCAATATCCTGTTTATATCCATTGGACACATGTGGTTCCTGGACTTGCATACTTCACTCAAGAACTTCCTACAGTAAACACCTACAACTCTTCGCTTGAGACATTTCTTGGGAAGGTGGAGAGTTCTCAGCCTGCAAGGGGGAGCCCAAAGACGTTAATATTTTTGAGGAAGACTCTAATGGTTGACAAGAGTTTTTGCATAAAAAGCCAGCTTCCTTGCCCCTCTGAGATGGGCTCTCTGCAGTCTCCACAAGCTCCTCAGCTACTGTTGGCCACAGTAGCATCCTAATTTGTAACACGCCTTGCGTTGGCTTCCTTCTTCCCTTGTCTTACTTTTCTGTGGGCGCTGCCTAGGATAACCTTCCATTTATAAACCTGTATTCAAGATTTTCTAGTGGAAACTAATCTAAGACAGGTGGTCTCAGATTGGGTCAGATTTTGAAAGTAGATGGCAAAATAAATTAGGGATAGCTTAAAGATGAATATGGATAAACCAAAAAATTGTAAACCTAGAATAAACCAATGCCCATGAAAATTTCTGGAGACAATGCAAATGGCTATCTTAGAAAGTAAAGTACAAATAATAAAGATATGAGGAATGTGCATTAACCAATGTCAAAAACAGAACCAATGTTGCTTCTTCCTTCTCTGTCAAGAAAAATTATCTGTACCTTCAATGAAAAGGGTAGAACAAATGTTAATGAAGAGGAATTGAAACCCATATTTCTTAATTCTCAAAACTAAGTTTAAGAATTATTTTTTTTTTTAAAGAAAACTTCAACTAATGGTGGACAAGAGTTTGTGCACGAACAGCTTCCCTGCCCCTCTGAAGTATATAGTCTATGCAGGCTTTGAGATCTTTGACAATCTAAACTATTTACATATATGAATTCAGACAAATTGCAGGCAACTTGAAGATAGTATTACTGAACTTATGTAGGAAATGTTGAAAGAAGTGTGAAAGATTTGTAAGGATAGATGAGATCTATATTTTCAATAAGTATCAAGATATTTTATTTATAAACTGTAGTTCCCTCAATAGATCTAGGCAGGATTCTAAAATCAGTTATGAATTACTAGTTTGTAAGCATTTGTGAAATACAGTTGCAGTCATTTGGAGTCAGTGTGTGTGCTTGGACCATTCCTGGTGGAGCTAGACATGTAAAAAGTAAAAAGACTCAGAACTTTCCCAATCTAGTGTCAGAAAATTTGGTCACATCAATTATGACCCTGACTTTTCTAGTTACTAAATAATGAGAATATTATATATTTTAAATTATATACCTGATTTTTAATTTCACAGCAGAATTGCAGTACAAGTCTTAACCATATGGACATGGCTAACTATCTTTAAGAAAAGCTGGCCGGGTGCAGTGGCTCACGCCTGTAATCCCAGCACTTTGGGAGGCCAAGGTGGGCGGATCACGAGGTCAGGAGATCGAGACCATCCTGGCTAACACGATGAAACCCCGTCTCTACGAAATATGCAAAAAATTAGTCGGTCTTAGTGGCAGGTGCCTGTAGTCCCAGCTACTCCAGAGGCTGAGGCAGGAGAATGGCGTAAATCCGGGGGGCGGAGCTTTCAGTGAGCTGAGATCAGGCCACTGCACTCCAGCCTGGGCAACAGAGAGAGACTTCGTATTTAAAATAAATAAATAAATAAAATAAAAGAACTTCTTGCAAATTTAAAATGGTGCATGGATTTTGAAATAGCTTTATTATATTTCATGTCATATCATTATTTTCCCCATTGATTGCTCAGAGCTTGCTATAGTCTAAAAAACCAAAAGAAATAAATCTAACAATAAGAGAGCTATGCCAATTATAGAATCAATAAATCGAAATTATTTTCATTGTATTAACTTAAATTATTAACATAAAGACACAGTATGTGACATTTCAGTCTTGTAATTGTAGAATGATGATCAGTATTTTTCAGTAGGACATTAATGTTTGGAATGTCTGGTAGCAGAAATCATAAATGAAAGTATTCAATTCTATTGTTACTTTCGTGTCCTGGTTTTTAACTAATTTAATGTAGACATCTTTGCATTTTGTTTGAACTATGTGGAAGTTTCCCTTTGCATATTGATGATTAGTATGAGCCCTTTATACATATTAAATTATTAATCTATTTAAAAAACAACACACCGTTCTCACATCTCCTCAGATATATTCCGAAATAGTTGATCTGACGGTTGAAAACATCATTGATTCTCATAGATACATTCTGTTTTTCCTGTGAATTAAATCAGTTTACTCATCTCTAAATGCCAACATATTTTATATTTTATGGTGGTGGTGGTGGTGTGTAGAAGAACACTGGTCCTGGTGCACATGGAAATGGTTAGGTCTATTAGTAAGATGCTGATAATTTTTAAAAATAAGTAGAGTAAATCAATGATTTAAGTTACGAAGAGTTTAGATTCCTGCTTCTCATCAGTGAACAACTAGAAAGGAGGGCTGTGGCCACATCAGTACTCTCCTTTCACTTTAAATCTCTAGTGGCTGAAAATTATCATCTCATGAATACCTCCTAGTCATTTTTAAAGCTCCATATTGCTCTTTAAGCTCCTCTCGAGACAAAGTACGTGTAGATATTAGAACCTGATTGTAAGCAATTCAACAATTTAACTATCTCAGTCAGTTTTGTAGAAACTTCTTCTGATGTAAAATTGTTGAGCCATCAGAAAGGTCTTACTTTGTCAACACATTTCAGCTAATTAAACGTTTGTGTGCCCAGCAGACATATTAAACACTGTGTGGGTCAGTTGTTTTCTGTTTTACTTTCATAACTTTTGTCAAAGCTTATTCTCAAATCTGCCTTGCAGCAGTTTTCTAACATACACAGAGGACTGCAGGCTACTCAGGAGTGTTAGAAAATAGGGTATTCAGATTATCCAAATGAAATTAACACAACTATCAATTTACAAGTAACACAAAAACATTGAACCCAGTTTCCTTTTTTAAGTCAACTTTGCAGTTTTAGAATTTTTACCAAAATTACACATATGCCAAATTTTAGAATTCAAATTATTAATTTTAATAATCAAATAAATAATAGGATTTGGTATGAACAAATAATATCTTTCTCTCCCGTCTTTTGTCACCTTTGCCCTCCCCAGAGAAATCTTTTTCAATCCTTTTAAATCTCTCTCTCTGAATGTGTGTACATGGTATTTATCTTATGTTTCTAAACAACATGTTGTTGCCTTTTGATTTTTTAATTTTAAGCATTATCTACTGGCACCCTGCTACGGAGAGCAAGGTTTTAGCTCTGTGTTCTCTAGTTCCCCACCGCCACCCTCCCCACACACTCACAATATTAGAACCTGATTGTAAGCAATCCAACAATTTAGTCCTCTCAGTCAGTGTTTTATAGGATCTTCTTCTGATGTAAAATGGTTGCGCTCTCAGGAAGGTCTCACTTTGCCGACACTCACACTCTCCTCCTTTCCCACTTGTTCACTTTCCTTTCTTATTCAACTCAATATTACAATTTTGGCGGAATAGTTTTCAGCATTTACCTTATTAAGACTGGGGAATTTTTTCCAGAGTCAAGAAGTCCAACACTACTCTGATCCTTGTTTCTTTGTCTATGAACTGTTTTTTTTTTTTTTTAAACAAACAAAAAAACTCTAGAAGTTTTTACTATTAGTGTTTAGACATTTTATGGTGAAGTTCTGTGATATGACTGTATTTTTATAATTTTTGCTGGCACTTGGTGGGGAAATTTTTCGTTTTCCTCTTCCTGGGAAATTTTTCTCTGTGTTCTCTGTTCTTTCCCTTCAATTGTTTGGAGATTAGATCATCTGGATTGATCCTTTTATTTTCTAATCTTTTTCCTTCTATTTCTCATTTATTTCTTTTCTTCCCATTTCTGGCAGCTGTACTCAGTGTTAGCTATTAAGTTTTGCATATCTGCTATGATATTTTTCCATTTCCAAGAGTTCTCTTTTTGCTCTAAAAATGCTTTATAAATAATATCCTAGTTTTGTTTTCCGGTTGTAGTACATTCTTTTGTCTCTCTGAGGATGTTGATGATAGTTTTTCGTTTTGTTTTGTTTTTGAGTTCGCTTTGCTCTATAGTCCACTTTTCCTCCACATTTCTTTCTCTATTTGATTATTGTGATCTCAACTTCTTCTGTTAGATAATTTCCTCAGATGTCTGGTACCACTCAGTTGTCTCATATTCAAAGTGGGAAAATAAAACTTACTGGAAACGCTGAGACCTGGAAGGGAGTTATTATCTGTGAGCTTTGCTATAGGATAATCTGGCTGGGCTGGTTGATTGGAAAGACTCTGATATCTCTATCTTTAAGGCTTTACCTTATGCTAGTCAGATTCTGCAGAGATTGATCCTCTAGTCACCTGTGTAGAGTTGAAGGATGGCTGCTATCATTCTGGGATTAGTTTTTCATTCTTAAATTCTTCAGAGATTCTGAGATGTAAATGGGACTGGTTTTTAGCTTTGCCTGGTTCCCATTTAGAGTTCAGTTATATACCACTCTTCCACCTGCTTTCCAACTTCCAGACCTATTGCTCCCATCTTTTCTCCTGTACTCCTCATTATTGTGAGATAATGACCCTCAAAAGTATACTTACGATAGTTTGGGTGGGGCTTCTGGGGGCAGAAAAAGTAAATGGGTGTATGCGATTTGATGTTTTCATCCTGGATCTTAATCTTTCTGAAATATTAGTAATTATTTGGAGACTGAAAGGGGAAATCCTGTGATATCCTATGTGCAGGCTATGTCCAGGCTTCCTGGGAAAGATTCTCCTAAATTCATCCAGTCAGATAGATATTTGTCAAAATTAAAATATATTCAAACATATTCAAACAGCAAAAGTAGCCTTGTGATGGTAATGGTTGAAACTGGACAATGTCCACTTGTGGGTTCATCATACATACCCTCTATCACTGTATTTATTTGAAATTTCCCGTAACAAAAATTTGTCTAAAAGAGTTATTCTATAGTCCTCATAAAGGTGTTTTTTTAAAATCTAAGACTCAAGTTGTTTTCACTTAAAAACTTACATAGCATTCTGTCACACATGTTGCATATTCAAAATAATTTTAATTATATGTCTCTAGAAAAGCTATGGACTTCAGTCAAAACACTGCAAGTATTTTACATCAAGAAACCAATTAACTTCCTAATAATCTAGAGTCCCGCTGTGATTATAGGCTTACGTTAGCCACTGAATTGATCACCAGTCCACTTTTAAAAATTCTTTTCTTTCTCTTCTGCTTGTAACTCTACCTTAAGGTGGTCTTCTAATCATAGCCCAGTATACCTTTCCCTGTATGTCAGCTGACAAATGAAAAGGATTTTACTGTACCTTAATCAAATAAATTCAAAGTCGCTAAATATTTCTGTCCATGACAGTTTGTCTAAGAAAAGTATATCCTCTATAATAAATAAAAAATATTTAATATTATGTAAAATGTGAAATTTTGAAGTATGAAATGTGTGTGTGTATGTGTTTGTGTGTGTGTTTGACAGAATCTTGCTCTTGTTGACCAGGCTGGAGTGCAATGGTGCGATCTCGGCTCACTGCAACCTCCGCCTCCCAGGTTCAAGTGATTCTCCTGCCTCAGCCTCCTGAGTAGCTGGGATTACAGGCATGTGCCACCACGCCTGGCTAGTTTTGTATTTTTAGTAGAGACAGGGTTTCTCCATGTTTGTCAGGTTGGTCTCGAGCTCCTGACCTCAAGTGATCCACCCGCCTTGGCCTCCCAAAGTGCTGAGGATTACAGGCATAAGCCACTGCGCCCGGCTGAAATGTGTTTGTAAATGCAGTAGCATTCTATTTAGAGTAGTGCAAAAATTTTATTATAATATTCTGTAACAATACTTCCAAAGGCAGCTCTTCAGACTATAATGCACCTGACCAAATGTATAAAATTAAGTAATGGAGATGAGGAAATTTTGGTTATTTATAGCATTTATTTAAGGACTCAGATATTAGAAGCAATCCGTAATTTTAAGAGAAGACAGTAGTTTTAAAAGAAATGTCAGATCTATGAAAAGGCTGTTACCAATCACACGAAGTCAACATTTCTTAATAAACATTCAGTTCCTACTGGCTGCACTCAGACCTTTATGTTACCATCTATTGTTTTGTCTCTTGAATTCATTTTGATTTAACTGATCAAAACCCAAGTTACCTATAAATTGACATTACTTCAACATGAGAAGTCTGAGAATATTGATGTTTCTATTTGAGAAAAATGTTTTACTGAATGAAAGAACGGGGGCTGGGTTGGTATGTGGGAAATCAAAGAATCCTAAGATTGGAAAAAACTTTTGGAAACCATCTTTCTGAGTGGTTCTCAGTCAGGATTGCTGATAGCCCCTAAAAAGGAGTGCTTGGAAATGTATTTGGGAATTTTTCATTATTATACGACTGAATGGGAAGGGTCTTACTGGTATTTAGTACGGAGGGGCAGGGATGATAAATAGCCTACAATGTTCAGGATGGTTTGAGATAATCAGGAATCGGCTCTCCCGACTCCTGATCAGTTCAGTCAGCATCTGATTCATGAATCCTTTAGACGTTGTTTTATTGTTAAGAACGATGAATAGCAAATTCACTTATAGGATTACAACAATGCAATTCTGAGAAGTTGAGCAGTAGTTGTAACATTGAAGAACAGCACAAATTCGTTGGAATTGGAAGGTCACAGAATAGAATCTGTTATCTTTCTACTTGACAATGATGGTTTCCAATGTGGTCTGAACCACAGTTGTCTAGGCCTAAATGTAAATTTATTCAAATATGTTAAAATAATTGTTATTTTCCCAAATGAAATTGCCTTCTTTCCTGATCAAAAAAAAAAAAAAAAAAAAAAAAGCAAAAATACCTACCATTTGTAAATAATCCAGAATATAGAAAAGAACAAAGAAGGAACAACAATCACTCTCAATTCCATTACCCAGAAAAAGCATTATTAATGTTCAGAACAGAGTTTCTAAACAGTAGCACTATTGAAGATTTAGGTAGGATAATTCTTTGATGGGGAGCCGCCCTGCCCTGCCCTTATAGGATGCTTATCAGCATTTCTGGCCACTACTCACTAGATGCCAGTACCATCCATATAGTTTTGACAATGAAAAATCTCTCTAGAGATTGCCAAATATTCCATGAGGGGCGAAATCACCCCTGGTTGAGAGCTACTGGTTTTGATGTATGTGTATGTAAGTGTGTGTGTTCAATCAGGTTATAATCTTGGATGGCATCAAAAATTCCAATGCTTACCTAAACTAACTAGCTACATGCCATAACGTATTTTGAAACATTTTTTACAGTTGTGAAAATGGGAGTCTTGAGGCCCAGTGGATTGCATGGGTTCTTCTACATAAGTAGCAGGAGGACTTAGTCTGATTCATTCTTTATCAATTTACTCATCTTTTAGATGTGGACCAAAACCTCCAAGGATAATGATCTGCATAGGTAAATCACCTGGCCTAACCTGCTGGGAGAATGTCCTAGCCTCATATTTTAGTCATTCGTTACCACAGTTTTTCTTTTTCTCTCTCTGTATTCTCTCAATTCTGAGCTGGCATTTATTTGCATTTCAGGCTAGATATTATTTATTGGTGGTTCTGTGTAGTGCTTGCATGGTGTGAGGACATTTTTAATATAGCCACATGCATTTTCTCCTGTACTGTATTGGCAAATTTGAAATGATTTCTGCTTAAACTGGTCACTAGGCTAGCTGATGAGAATTTATTCCCTGAAAGAGCAGGATAACTATTTTCTACTTTTTCCTAGTGGGTGAGATTGTGAATACTGTTTTGTGATTTATTAAAACATGAAAAATATATGTTGGCAAGTAATAACATGTAGTAGATTTACACTGGTACATTCCAATGGATTCATCAAGGCTTTCTCTTTTTAACTTTCCTGCACACATGGAGCTAGATTCACATGACAAATTCTTTAGATAAATTAAAAGAGCCCTTCCATACCTGACTGAGTCCCACATTTCATTTCCCTTTTCCATGACAAAAAGAGGCAGCTAGGCTTCCATTGACAAGCTCTTCACCTCCTGCCTCCAGCCTAACACAAAGACCCAGACAGTAAATGTTTTCGGAAAACTGTGTTACCAAGTTGCTGGAAATTTAATGTACTCCCCAAAAAAGAGTTGCTAAGCTTGGAATAAAACCACAAAATGTGTTCTTTCATGATAAGCAAATTTGTAGCATTAGAAACTCAGGGAAAAATAGAAAGCATGAGCATGGTTCCAAAAGTTCACTCTTGTGGCAGAGGTGATTAGTGCTCACCAACTACCTATGTGTTCTTCTACATTTCCTAGCCTCCCTTACATATGATGGCTCCAGACAGTACAATGTAAGTGTACACACTGCAGGGAAGAAGAGCCAGTAAGCTACATCACTCACACCTTTTCCTGGTATTTTGACTTTAGTGCCTACATGTTCCCACTGACGTGGCTATACAATGGAAGAAGCCTAGATCGCTAAGTTTCCACATAGAGGATAACTGTGAAAGTCCTGACCTGTGAACCAAAAAATAAATTATTTGTTACTGCAGTGTGGCTTTGCCTTACCTATGAAATCAGCCAGCCTTAAATGGCTGGGAAATGAAAAGAGTGTGAATTAGACACAGACAAGCAAATGAAGTGGAACAGAGATGCAATTAGCTCAATTTGAGAATTACTGATACGTTTTAATAATTATTTTCTTTGGAAGCAGAAAGAGAAATTTTATCTGAACCACTGGTTTGTCTATGGTGATTAAATATGTCAGCAAATATTTTTGGATGAAAATCTCATTGCATTGATATTTTACTCTCCCATTTAAATTAAAAAAAAAATTTAAAAGACCCAGTTGTGGCTATTCTTTTTAAACTTTGTAGTTATATTTTAAATGTGAGACCCAAACAATCAGCTAAATTGATAGTTTTTTTATAACATATTAGCAGAAAATTCACTGTTATTGTAACACATGGATCATAAATAATTGCAGAAACAATCAGAAGATTGGCAGAAATTTAGACATCTCGAATCTTTATTTCAATCCTTAAAAAAAAAACCCTCCAAACAAAGCAGAAAACAAAACCCGGTATCTTACATTTCTAAAGTTACAGGAAGTAGGATTCCCCTATTTTGTCCTCCTCAAAAGGTGACAGAAAGAATTGGCAAATAAATTAAGTCTGGGAAGAAGGCCACCTGGCTTTTGTACATCAGACAAGAAGGAATGTCAAGCCAAGGGGTTTTCCCCATAAGGAGAAGACAGTGGTAGTGAGGCGGACTCTTGAGGGATGGAAAGGGATAGGGAGTATCAGAACCTGGAATTCAGCCTAGATCCACACATGATTTGGAAAGCTTGATTTCACACCAAAATTGAGCCAAGGCTTAGTGGAAGCTTTACACTTTAGCAAATGTCAATTGAGTTTCCGATTTCGAAAAAGAGCCTAAAAGAAGAAGAAACAGAGCTTTGGCAGTGATGGTAGCTGACTGGCAATTGCTGCTGGTAGTGTTGGCTACACAAATTGCATGATCCTACCCCTCTCACTGACTCAGTCCAACAATGTGGGGGTACATTTTTAATTTGTGAAAGTTTGTAGTAGTAGAGACAATCATGAGTTCTTAGCTATTTGGATATTGTTTATGTTGAAAATAGCAAATAATCTTCAGTAACTTGAAGAATATAGAAGAAAATACATTTTTAAAAAATACTAAAATGGGTAATTTGATGTGTCAACTTGATTGGGATAGGGGATGCCCAGATAACTGGTAAAACTTTGTTTCTGGGTGAACGTGAGGGTGTTTCCAGAAGAGGTTAATATCTGAATCAGATTATATAAAGATCAGCTCCCACCAATGTGGGTGGGCATCATCCAGTTCACTGAGGACTCAGATAGGACAAAAAGGGAGAGAAATGGTGACGTCTCTCTCTCTCTCTTTTCAAGTTGGGATATCCCTTTTCTCTTGCCCCTGGACATTGAAACTCTTGATTCTCAGACATTTGGGCTTCAGAACTTCCAACAGTAGATCCCTGGTTCTTAGGCCTTTGAACGTGGATTGAATTACATCACTGGCTTTCCTGGTTCTCCAGCTTACAGACTTCTCAGCCTCCATAATTATATGATAAGCCAATTTTTATGGTAAATCTCCTTCTCATGTATCTATAGATATCCTATAGGTTCTGTTTCTCTGGAGAACCCTAAATACAGTTGGCTTCCCTAATCCACGGGGAATTCGTTCCACCGTCCCCAGTGGATACCTGAATAGTATCAAACTTTATATATACATATGGTATATGTACATGCACAAGCACCAAATATATGTACATGTATATATACCGTATGTATATATAATGATGATTCAACTTACATTTTTAACATATACATATGCCATCTGTATATATATATAATGATGGTTCAACTTACCTTTTTTTGATTTTCTGATGATGGGAGTCAAGAAAGTAACAAAAGTCATCTATTGATGATACACATTCAATAGAAACTGTACTTTGAGTAGCCATACAACCATTCTGTTTTTCATTTCCAGTGCAGTATTTTAAAAATTATATGATATATTCAACACTATTATAAAACAGGGTTTGCGATAGATATTTTGCCCAATTGTAGGAAAATGGAAGTGTTCTGAGCATATTTAAATTAGGCTAGGCTAAGCTATAGTGTTTGGTGGATTAGTTGTACTAAATGGATTTCGATTTATAACATTTTCAAGTAGTGATGGGTTTATAGGGACAACACCTCATCATAAGTCAAGGAACACCATACTATGTTTTTTCCAATAGATAAACACCTATGATAGAGTTTTCCTATACATACATACTTATGATAGAGTTTCATTTATAAATTAGGCACAGTAAGAGATTAACAGCAATAACTAATAATAAAATAGAGCAATTATAATGATATGTCAACATCACTACTTTGGTATAATGACTTTGGGCCATGATTAAATAAAGTAAGGATCACTTGAACATGGTCACTGTGATACCATGACTGTTGATCTGATAACTCAGCCAGCTACTAAATGACTAGTGCTGGGTAGCAGCACATGGATACATTAGACAAAGGGATGATTCAAGTCCCCAGCAAGATAGAGTGGGATGGCATGAAATTTCATCACACTATTCAGAATGGCACGTCATTTGAAACGTATAAATTGTTTATTTCTGGAATTTTCCATTTTATATTTTTGGACCACAATTGACCATAAATAACTGAAACTGGGAGAAAGCAAAATCAAGGACTAAATAATGGGGAGAATACTATAATACAACCACCTGTTTAGTTGCTCATTTATTTTGTTCAATATCTTGCAGTCTGAAATCATACGAGTAATTCACATAAAGATAAAACCAGGGCTGGGGGCGGTGGCTCACGCCTGTAATCCTAGCACTCTGGGAGGCCGAGGCGGGTGGATCACCTGAGGTCAGGAGTTCAAGATCAGCCTGGACAACAAACTGAAACCCCGTCTATACTAAAAATACAAAGATTAGCTGGATGTGGTGGCACATGCCTATAGTCCCAGCTACTCAGGAGGCTGAGGCAGGAGAATCACTTGAACCCTGGAGACAGAGGTTGCACTGCACCCCAGCCTAGGCTATGGAGTGAGACTCCATAAAAAAAAAAAAAAAAAAAAAAAAAAAAGATGAAGTCAGCTCTTCGTTATTGGGTATAATGTCTTCCCTGACAACAGCCTTCTTATGATAAGGTAAATTAACCAGTTAAGAACTTGTTTCTGGGTCACGTGCTGTGGTGGGACATCCAGGAGCTGGGGAGTCAAAGAGTAGAGGAGGGCAGGAAAATGTCCAATTGCAGAGTGACAAGCACATCATCAGCTGAGAGGGGGACCCGCTCTGGTAAGAGATAGGCACTGCTTTCAGGCTCACCTCCTGTGTCCTGGCAGAACCTTGAAAAATACACTGGCAAACAAACAACTTTCTCCTTATTGTCTGTATAGTATTTGATATTTAGAGCTTATGAGGTACACCCTTCAGAAGCTGACTAGGACAAACAGAAAGAAGAAATACTAAGAATATTAGATTCTGATGAACTATGCCACATTTTTCATGTTGGCTAGAGTAAGTTGCTGTTCTTCAGTGTATTAAAACATTTATCATCACATTTTAGGTTTTAGTTCCAGCGTTTTTTAGGTTCCACTGTTTAATTAAATGTTGGGCCTTCTGTGTAGCAGACACATAAATGTTTGCGCTTTCTCTAAAGTGGCAGTTTTGTTAGTTTCTCAGGGACTTTTCTTCACGGCCACCTCCTTCTCTTCAGGCTTTAATATGGGAAATGCTTTCTTGAGGCATCATGTCTCTGTTTCAAGCCCTGATTTCTGGCAGTTCATCCTACATAGAATTTTCTCTATTAGGTTGTCTTGCTCCTCTTGGGTCTCTTAGGTGAGAAGGGTTTGTCTAGAAACAATATGTCTATCTTTACATGTATTCCTGAGACCCAGTGTCAACTTGCTGCACTGCATCCCTCTGTACTTGCCCTGTTGTCAGGGTGGACACACGTAGCACTCATCTTTCTAGACTGCTCCAGGAGAGAGTCAGGTTCCAGTTGCTTTGTGATCTCCAAACTCCAGGTGGTACAAGTCAGTTTCCAAACGTTTCTCAGAATCCCGCAGTCCCATTTCACTTGCTTGGTGGAGACAGACAAAGAGAAAGTGAACAGCAGTGCTGAGACAATACTTTCAGTGAAGTTTCTAATCTACCTCTGATGAATCCTTAGCCTTTTCTTATATGTCCTGGTGGTGGCCTGTGCTGTAGCAGAATTAGTTTGGGTCTGTAACTTTTCTGACTGTTCTTAAATGATCTAATATATTTGTTTTTGAATATGGAAGGTACTTTTATCTATTTGTTGTGGTCTTGGGATTTTAGCTGAGACTCCAGAATCAAAAGTGTCCTATTTTAACAATCTATTACACACATCAAATAATTAAAAGGGGATTATGAATGCTAAAATAATAAAATGGAGGAAATAACTCCCAAACAAGTAAGGTAGGGGGAGTGGAATAATAACAACGATAACAAAAATTAAAGCTGATGAATCCGAAAGAAGGCAAGAAATAACAAAATACCAAAGTACAGAAAAATCAGGGCAAATAGAAAGAACAAAATAAGGTACATATCTAAAGATATCTACAATCACAATAAATGTGAATGGATTAATATATTAGTTGAAAGAGAAATTATCAGATTGGAATTAAAAAAATCTAGTTACTGTTATTTGAAGAAAAAATACCTCACATGTTTAAACAGAAATAGAAAAAATGGAAGTAAAATAATTAACTGTAGAACAGATAAATTTTTTTAAACAATGAAGCTAGTATGTTAAAATCTGATAAAACAGACTTTAAGATAAAAAATTATAAAATAATTAAGGCATTTTTGTGGACAGGTAGAAAAACTATAATAGAGACTTCAGAATCATACTCAGAAATTTGATGTATCACAGAGGGTTACATTACCTATTAGAAGAGAAAGGTGGATCTAGTTATAAAAACTGTTGCTCAAACAACTCTTGAATAAAATGTATACTTGACTTCTACCTCTTGCCATATCCAAAAGTCACTATTAGACATATTAATAAAACCTGCTGTGCAAATTAAGTCTTTAGATCTTTTAGAAGTTGAAAAGAATTTCTCTGTTAGAAAATATATTTTAATACATCTAGAGGGGGAATATGACTCACAGGACCCAGAGAGCATATAAAGAAAAAATTAATTTTGATTATACAAAAAGTTAAAATGTAAAAAAGTATAGGATAAAGAGATGCTGTAAGCAACAACAGAAAAGTCAAATGAAATATAAGTCATAGACTGACTTCAATGCATAAAAGCAGGGGAGGATTAGAATGTGGAATTTATAAACAGTTCCTATAAATAACATAGAACAAATTAAAAGCCCAATAGGAAACAATGGACAATACATTTAAACTTAAGAGAAAGTTTAAATTGCCAAAAAACAAGTAAAAATATTTTCGTACTAAATAGTAATCAAAAATACACGTTGAAACCAGAATAAGATAATTTTGCAACTATCAGATTGAAAAGAGTGGAGAGAGAGAGAGAGAGAGAGAGAGAGAGAGAGAGGGAATACCAAGCATTGGCAAGAATGTTGAGCAATGGGAGCTCTCCTACATGGTGGTGAGTGTATACTGGTGAAACCACCCAGCAGTTCTATTTCACAATGTGTGGTCAAGTTTAAGATGCATGGATGCTATGTAGTGGATACAAAAAAGGAGCCTCAGCATCAATTTCCTTATCTATGGAAACTATGACATTCTGTCTTGTGAAAGATTGAAGGCCAAAAATAAACATTTCTCTAACTTTTATGAAGTTAGAGCTCTGGAAGCAAGTTATGTTCTGTCAGTTAGAAGCATTTTAGCAATATTTTGAAGGCAGAAGAGATTTGGGGTGATTCCTATAGCTTTGTTATGACTGGCAGGCAAAGTCATGGCAAAAGACGTTGTTTTTGTTTTTGTCCTAGCAGCAGTGACTGTTAAGTCACTCATCAGAGTTGAGAGGTAGTCATAGTTCAGAGGCTGTGATTTCCTGATCCTGGGATCACAGTGACAGTAGTTTATTCTTTAACTTAAATAGTTACAGTATTGGCCTCCTGACTTCCTACCTTCCTGGTCGTGGCAAAGGTGGAATTCTCCAGCTGAGTCCATTTATTGGCATTGTTCTGAGTCATTCCTTGGTGTGTGGAACTGACTCTGCCAGCCTCTTCAATGATTTTACAAGCACCTAATACTCTATGTCAGATCTCCTGCTTAAAATGGTTGAGGTGGTTTCTGCTTTCTACAACTGAACTCTGATACACCTGTCACCTAGGAATTCTACTTTTGCATATATACCCTAAGAAAACTCTTGTGCCTAAGCAGACATGTATGAGAATGTTCCTTGTGGCATGATTAGTAATAACAAATATGTGACTTGATAGGAGAAAGGGTTTGAAAAGAGAATAATTATGAATCTCGGAAATAGTCAGTAACAAATTAAAAATAATAAACACATAAATACAAAACATAGTATCTGCCCTTGGGCATTTTGGCAGAATAGTTATAATTTTTAAGTGCAAGACTTTTGCAGCTAGATTTTTTTTAAGATTCCTTTATCAGCTTTTCTTTTTTTCCTTATACACTCTTTCAAGCCTTTCTCACACTTTTCTATAATTTTAAGTATGATGTATATGTTGTATATGTTGATGATAGTCAAAGTTATATCCCTGAGATTCTGACTTATGTCCAATGGACTCCTGGATATCTTTTCAGTTAGGTGTGTTGAAGACATTTCAAATTCAGTGAGGTTGCAAATAAACTGATCTGTGCTCCCAAACCAGCTCTTCACTCTATGTTCCTTCTCTCAGCTTATAGACAATTCCTCCCTATTTCCCCAGGTTAGAAACCTGGATATCAACTTTACCTACTTTCTCCCTTTTACCCTCTGTCTCTAACATACAATCACCATGCCCCATCAGTTCTTTTCCATTTATATTATTAACAATTTTCTCATCAATTATACTTCCACGTTCCTCATACATCTGCTATTGGAAAGCCTTTTACTCATTGTCACCTTGTCTCCAATCTTACTCTACCTTTTCTATTCCATTTACTATAGTCAAAGTGACTTTTCTAAAGCAAAAACATCATGGTGTCTTTCTGTTGCTTGAAATTCCTCAAAGGTGTCTGTTTCTCCTAAACATAATGTTCAAAGCCCTTCATAATGAGGCTTCCAGTGACCTCTTAGTTCTCCCATTTACCACGTTCCCTTTCAGGCTCTGCAATACCATCATACTGTGTCTTTCGGTTTCTTGAATACACTATGGTCTTTCCAATCTTCATCATGTTCCATGTGCTATTTGTTTTGCATGAAATGCTCTTTCCCTTTCCTTCCTACCCACTTCCATTAGATCTCAGCCAAGGAAATAAGTATCTTCCAATGGCATGTTTCTCTAACATATGCCTCCTTCCTTATATTACATCCCCTCATCCACAAGTCGGCATGATGTCTAACACATAATTCCTTTAAAACATATATAATTGCATATCATCGGGACATCTACTATATTTAACAATTATTTCTTAATATCATTTCACACCAAGTCTGTGTACACATTTTCTTGATTGACAGAAAACAGCCTTTATAAGTGATTTGCTTAGATGAGGATCAAACAAGGTCCACACATTGCAATAGGTTAAAATGTCGTAATCTGTGATACTTACTTTTCTCATTTTAAACGCCATTTGTATTTGAAAGAAACACATTGATTTGTCTCATAGAATTTCCATGTATCAGATTTCAGGATTTCAGTTTTATGGTGATATTTAACACATTCCTCTATCCACCATGTTTTCTGTTAGCTAATAGTTTAATCTAAAGGCTTGATTAGATGCATATTTTAATTTTACTAAGAAAATTTAGCAGATGGTGCTGTGTACTTTTTCTTGCATCTGTCAGGAGACATATAGAGCTGGTTGTTTCTCTTCTAGGGCTATTCAAGTCGTCACTCAGTTCAGACAGTTCCAGCCTAATCCATCATAAAGCAACCCATTAATCTTTTACTTCACGGTTTTAGCAGTCATTGGATGATTGCTATCTAAATTCAGTATTCCAATAGGTTGCAATATGATGATTTTTCTCATTCTTTCATTTTGTCTTCAATTTGTTACCCGAGAATATAATTGATACAGAAAGGCAGCATGAATGTTTGATTCTTTCTTTCTGTTTACTAATTTTAGGAATAATGGCTCAGTGCCTGTTATGATCATCCCACAGGAGATAGTCTTAACTCCACACCCACAATTTGGTTTGGAATATGAGATTGATGATGCTACAAATGCAGCAAGAGGGTATGAAGATATTTGTTATTCATATAATGAGTCTTTGTGAGGAGCACAGGGCAGACTCTGAAGCAGGTCTGAAAATGTCTTTAGAGAGCAAGAAAGGGATAAGTGGCTTTGAGTTTTATTGTGGTTAGAAAGTGGGGTTGGGATGAGGGCTCCTGCACTGAGGCTGGGGCTTGCCTGCTTTAAGCACCATGGTGGTGGCAGTTGGGGGAACATATGGGCTTGCCCACAGGGGGATAATAGGGGATGAAGGACGAATGGGATTTAAAAGAAAGTTGTAAATAGTCAGACATGAGTAAAAATGGAGTTGGACTATTTGCTGTAATTCACTCCTGATGTTTGACTGATGATTGAAATGTATCATGTTTGTTTAAGTAAGCCATTACGGCATTTATGAGACCTGCATCCTGTATCTGCTAAGGATGTAAGGATACCTTACAATCAGCTTGATGAACTAGGGCTCCATGTACCTCCACTTCACCAGTTAAAATAGTTAATATGGACCAATATAAACTAAAACAGAGTTTTTAAGGGTTAAAAATCCATTACACTAGACCTATTTAGAGAACAGAATGAAAGACACTGATTTCACCATTCAGAATATACAATATTGGGCTCTTGAATCAAGCATTTAATATAACTTTCACCACCCTTAGCAGTAATTAAACTGTGTGTTAAAATACATTTTAGTATAACGCTCCACACATGTACTCATCATTTCTGGAACAATGTGTAAAAATTCTCTTATTTTTTCAAAAAGCAACCACAAAACTCTTATAAAAACTTTTTATCATGCAATCATATTATGCTTATTATACATTATTTGGAAAACAGAAGCACCAAGAAGAATATTAAAATCACCTATAATCAAATCATACTGCCAAGATAAAATTACTGATAATATTTTGGAAGGTATGCTTCTAATTCATTTTTTTAAAAAAATTGGGGTCCTTTCCCCCAGTATTATATAATGAGCATATTCTGGTGACATTAACTATTTTTCAAAATATGATTTTCAATGGTTGGATGAAAATCTATTTGTAGGTTCACTACTCTTAATTTGATCATTACTCTTTCCTGGGAGCATTTAGATAATTTTCAATTTTCATTATTGTAAATAATATCTTTTAAATAAATCTTTGTCCAGACTTCTGATTATTTCTTTAAAATAGATTCCTAAATATATAATTACTAGTTCAGCCTTCTTTGTTAAAAACAAAGGAAGCTGTTAACTTTTGTTTATGAAAGATACTTCTCTCTTTTCTAGTAGATAGAATACTTTATCTTGTAGGGTTAGAGTTGATGGATGCTAAAGATTATTTTACCATACTGCATTGTAGCCCTACAAGTATAAATAAACTTCATTTAGTGAAGACACCTCTCTATATTCATGCTAGTTAATTGAAAAATTCTATAATCAGGAGGAATATTCTGAAAGATTAATGAAGGTTGTCAAAAGAGCAAGCAGACAGGGATTCAGATGCTGGGATAATTTCATATTTTCCCTTTTAAACTTGCATTATATTATAATAGATACATATCAGTGAAAAAAGAAATACATTACAAAAATACATGAAAAGCTGTAATGCATGAAGTTATAATCTGTGATTAGACCATTGGTATTCAAATTTTGGCTTTTCCATTTATTAGTTTTGTGGGTTAAAAAAACATCTTTGGGTCCCAGTTTTTGCATCTGTAAAATGGGGATAGTGTTATACCTTAAATGATTGTTATGATGATTTAATCAGATATTAAATGTATAGCATTTAGAATCGTGCTTGGCATACAGTAAACAAAAATGTAGTAGACACTATTAGTGTAAATCCTCTATAATACCTTATAAAGAATTTCCTTTTCCTTAGTAAATAATCATTAAGTCCTTTTTTTGAATAAAGCAATTGGTTAATTTCTGGTACTAAAGCAAACAGAGTTTAAGTTACAGTCTTATGAATCAGTGGATTTAACTCAGTCTCCTAGTCATAGACTTTACTGTGAATCAAAGACCTCTATAAAGATATTTTCAATTTCCTGCTTAGCATGAAAATTCCTCTTGAAGTCTCTCTAATAGCTGATCTCACTACCTTCCTCTGAGAATCCTGGTTACCAAAGCTGATTTCCTTCCTAAAATGGTATGATTCATTTTGGGGGAGTCCTATATAGGGGTTCTATGAGGACAGGTTCTCAGAGAGCCTTAGCCAAACCAGCTCTTCCTCCTCCCACTTGCAGTCCATGGAATAACTGCAGAATGTACTGAGAAAGTGATAACCTGAGATAAGGACGATGTGTCTGGAATAACCCAGGCTGTATCCTCACTCCTCTGAGAACAGGAAGATTTTTAATGTTTGTGCTCAGCAAGTTTAGTCATGTACAGTGTATATACACCCAGGGTGGAGTGCTTTCAGAGTTCCTCAGCTGTGGTATGACATGGAGCATGAGAGGAAACACTCCATCCAACTTACGCTGCCTTCCTGAGCCTTGGTGGACTAGTTCTCCATGGAGTCTAGGCTTTTGTTTATCCTTGTTACCTATCTGTGAGTGTAAATCTGCTTTGATGAATTTTTTGTGTGACTGTTGTGTCTCACGTGACTCATGCAATTGATAGAAATACTGAGGTTTCTTTTGCTTCTCACAGCTGTTCTTACAGTATTGAAACTGTTATGGCAGCTGGGTCCACAGGGAAAAGTAAGTGCTCCAGTCTTTTCTGTCTCTCTGACAAACTATTCTTCTCTCCACTATTATCGGCTTTCTTATAATTAATATATTCATTAAAAATTCTTTTTATTTTATAACAGTTTAAGATTTACAGAAACAATGATAAAGATAGGACAGAGAGTTCCTGTGCATTCCCCTTCTCCCCTTGTTGTGATTTGTATTGTTATGGTTTCTTTTTAATCTGGTTTTGAGGTCTACCACATGAGAGTGGTCATAAGACAAGACAGCCACTTACCAGGAGAGCCCTGACCAGAGGAAAATTTTAGATTCAGGTGTGTTGGTCAGGTGAGCCACAATGAAGAAGTGAAACCAATATGCATGAAATCAAAAATTTATTACTCACAGGTCCCAGAGAGGTTAGGGGGCTAACAAGAGACGAAGAGGAAGTTCAAAGCTCAGCCAGTAGTGAGGAGTGAGAGTAAGAAAGAAGGCATCCGCGGGACTACACCTTTATTAAAGTCCATGAGTGTTATCCCTTAGATTTTCCCTTGTGGGTTGTGAATTGGCTAGTTTAATGGATACACATACCAAGAAGGAACTTATTTACATTTTTGTATTGACCCTTAAATTTTCATACTGCTCAGCAGCTTTAGGGTGTGTTGAGTTTTTGGTCAGTAGGATGAGGAACAGTGGGTTATATTACCAAAAAAAAAAAAAAAAAAAAAAAAAAAAAAAAAAAAAAAAGAAAAAAAAAGAAAAAAACATGGGAAGGGGAAGTTTTAATTTGGCCAAAGGTGATGGGGTACAACTGGGTTTCAAAAAACTCATGTTGGGCTTAAAAATGGATGCTGAGACAACAATTACATGACACGAATTTATGATACCCAGCAGTTTCCACCATTATTAACATCTTATATTAGTTTAGTGTATTTGTCACAATCAGTGAATCAATATTAATACATTATTATTAACTAAAGTCCATATTGTATTCAGGTTTCCTTAGTTTTCAACTAATGTGATTTTTCTGTCCCAGGATCCCATCCAGGATGCTAAATTACATTAAGTTGTTGGGTATTTTTAGGCTTCCCTTGGTTGTGACAGTGTCTCAGACCTTGACAGTTTTGAGGACTGCTGGTCAGATATACTCATATTGTAGAATGGCAATTTATTGGAATTTGTCTGATCTTTTTCTCATGATTAAACTATGGTTATGGCCTTTCTGGAGAAAGATTACAGAGGTAAAGTGCCCTTCTTATCATGCCATCTCAAGGGCATACACTATCAACATGATTTATAACTGTTAATGTTGATTATGATCACCTGGCTAAAGTAGTGTTTGTCAGGTTTCTGCACTATAAAGTTATTTTCCCCAACCTTTTCATTCTGTACTCTCCATAAGGAAGTTACTATGCCCATCCCACGGAGTTACACTCTGTCTTATTTAAGGTAGGATAGCTATATGATTATTAGAATTTTTTTCTGCATAGGCAATTTATCACTTTTCCCATAATTGTTAATTTATTTAACAATTTATTTATATCAATACAGACTCATAGAAAGTTATGTATACATTGGGTTGCAGTCCATTACTGCTTTATTCTCTGCCTCAGAGTGCTCCAGCTTTGGCTATTGGGAGCTCTTTCCATTGGTTCCTGTGCCCTTTGACATACATCTATCAATGCATTTTGTTTACTTTTGTTCACTTGCTTACTTTCTGGTACTTTAAGGTGCTCCAGGTTCATCTTGTATATTTTCTGCCCCAGTTCTATAATTCTCAAATTCTCCAAGAAGCCTAGGTTCCTCTTGTTGGAGAATGGTATTAGAAATCAAAGTCCAGGCGGTGGGTATTCTTGTTACTGGAGTGTCAATTATTCTAGGTCTTCTAAGCTGACAGAACAAATAACTATACATATATACTAACCCATATGTATTTACATACTTATAAACATTTCTGTATTGTAATAATCTGTATGTATATTAAGTTAAATATGATCCCTTACTGATGTCTCTTGCTCTAATCCGTTACTACATAAATCATTCTAGCCTCCTCCCCTGGCCAATATGTAAATTTCTACTCCAACAGCAAGAAACCTGGCTTGCACAATCTGCCATACATTTACTTAATTTTTCAATTCCAATATACATCTATAATAGTATCAAAATTGATAACCTGTACCCCCTTCGAAAACAACTTCTATTGACTCACATTATAGGCAGTTTCTTTTGCTCTTAATCTACAGACTTCATTTATTTCCCAAGTTACTTAGGTTGGCACGTACAGTAGATGATTTAATCACAGATCACAGTCTGCATTATTTCTTGGGATTCCCTCAGCTCCTAAATGATTTTTATTTTAATTTACTCCCACTAAGGATCAGTCTCTATGCTATGAAGTTCTACAGGTTTTGACAAATAGATAATGTCATGTATCTACCCTTACTCTATCATACAGAATGGTTTCACTGCCCCCAAAACACCCTGTACTTCATGTATTTATCTCTCTTGTCTCTAACTTCTAGCACTCCATGACATTTTAACTCATAGTTGTGTCTTTTCTATAATGTAATATAATTGGAATAATACAGCATGTAAGTATTCAGATTTCTTTCACTTTGAAATATGCAGATGCTCCTCAATTTACAATGGGGCTATATCCTGGTAATCCCATCACAGATGGAAAATATCCTAAGTTATAAAATGTATTTATAATAAACGTCTAACCTACCAAACATCATAGCTTGGCATAGACTACAGTAGTCTAGACGACTTACATTAGCCTACAGTTGGGCAAAATCATCTATCACAACACCTATTCATGAGCTATTGAATAGCTCATGTAAATTACTGAATATTGTGCTGAAAGTGAAAAAGAAAATGGTTGTATTGTACTGGAAGTATGGTTGCTACTGAATGCACCTTTGTAGCATCATCACAAAGTAAAAAAGCTCATAAGTTGAGCTATTGTTAATTGGTGACCATCTATACATTTAAAACTCCATGTCAAGGAATATATATATATATATATATATATATATATATATATATATTGAGTTTAAATTATGGCCATTCTTGCAGGAGTAAGGTATATCTCATCGTGGTTTTAATTTGCATTGCCCTGATAATTAGCGATGTTGAGCCTTTTTTCAAGTTTGTTGGCTGTTTGTATATCTTCTTTTGATAATTGTCTATTCATGTCATTTAGCCCTTTATGATGGGATTGTGTTTTTTTCTGCTAATTTGAGTTCCTTGTAGATTGTGAATATTAGCCATTGTCAGATTAATAGCTTGTAAATATTTTCTCCCACTCTATGGGTTATCTGTTTACTCTGCTGATGATTTATTTTACTGTGCAGAAGCATTTTAGTTGAATTAGGTCCCATCTATTTATTTTTGTTTTTATTACATTTGCTTTTGGGTTCTTTTATGAATTCTTCACCTCAGCCAATGCCTAGAAGTTTTACCAATGTTATCTTCTAGAATTTTTATGGTTTCAGGTCTTAGATTTAAGTCTTCAATAAATCTTGAGTTGATTTTGTGTAAAGTGAGGGATGAGGTTGCAGTTTCATTCTACTACATGTGGCTTGCCAGTTTTCCCAGCACCATTTATTTAATAGGGTGTCTTTACCCACTTTATGCTTTTGTATGCTTTGTTGAAGATCAGTGGGATGAAAGTATTTGGCTTTATTCCTAGGTTCTCTGTTTGGTTCCATTGGTCCATGTGCCTATTTTTCTACCAGTTTTAAACAAACCGTGCTGTTTTGGTAACTACAGCCTTGCAGTATAATTTAAAATCAGGTACTTCGATGCCTCCAGATTTGTTCTTTTTGCTTAGTATTGCTTTGGCTATATGGACTCTTTTTTGGTTCCATATGAATTTTAGAATTTTTTTCTAGGTCTGTGAAGAATGTAATGATATTTTCATGTGAACTGCATTGAATCTGTGGATTGCTTTTGCCACTATGGTCATTTTCACAATGTTGATTCTACTCATCCATCAGCATGTAATGTTTTTCCATATGTTTGTGTAGTCTATGATTTCTTTCAGCAGTGTTTTGTAGTTTTCCTTGTAGAGGTCTTTCACCTCCTCAGTTAAGTGTATTCCTAAGTATTTTATTTTCTTTCTTTGCAACTGCTGTAAAAGGGATTGAGTTCTTGAATTTTTTCTCAGCTTGATTGTTGTTGGTGTGCATCAGTGCTACCGATTTGTGTGCATTGAATTTGTATCCTAAGACTACTGAATGCATTTTTTTATATCTAGGAGTTTTTTGGATGAGTCTTTAGGGTTTTCTAGGTATATGATCATGTTGGTGAATAGTGACAGTTTGACTTCCTCTTTTCCAATATGGATGCCCTTTATTTCCTCTCTTGCCTGATACCTCTGGCCAAGACTTCCAGTACTATGTTGAATAGAAGTGTTGAAAGTGGGTATATTTGTCTTGTTTCAGTTATCAGGGGGAATGCTTTCAACTTTTCCTCATTCATTATGATGTTGGCTGTGAGTTTGCCATAGTTGACTTTTATTATTTGAGGTATGTCCCTTGTATGCCAATTTTGTTGAGGGTTTTTATCATAAAGGAATGCTGGGTTTTGTCAAACATTCTTTCTCCATCTATTGAGAGGATCATATGATTTTTGCTTTTAATTCTGTTTGTGCGATGTATCACATTTATTGTCTTGCATATGTTGAACCAATCCCTACATCCCTCTTATGAAATCCACTTGATTGTGATATATTGTCTTTTCCATATACTGTTGGATTTGGTTTGCTAGTGTTTTATTGAGGATTTTTACATTTATGTTCATCAGAGATACAGGTCTGTAGTTTCCTTTTTTTGTTATGTCCTTTACTGGCTTTGATATTAGAATGACACTGGCTTCACAGAATGATTTAGGGAAGATTCTCTATCTTTTGGGATCATTTCAGTAGTATTGGTAGCAATTCTTTGAATGTTTGATAGAATTAAGCTGTGAATCCATCTGGTTCTTGACTTTTTTGATGGTAATTTTAAAAATTACTGATTCAATCTCACTTGTTATTGGTGTGTCCAGAGTTTTTCATTTTTCCTGATTTAATCTAGAAGGGTTGTATATTTCCAGGAATTTATCCATCTCCTCCAGATTTTCTAGTTTGTGCATGTGAAGGTGTTAATAGAAGCCATGAATGATCTTTCGTATTTCTGTGTTTTCAGTTGTAATATCTGTCATTTCATTTCTAATTCAGCTTATTTGGATCTTCTCTCTTCTTTTCTTGGTTAATCTTGCTAATGGTCTATCAATTTTGTTTATCCTCACAAAGACCCAGATTTTTGTTTCATTTGTCTTTTGTATTTTTTTTTGTTTCAATTTCATTTAGTTCTGCTTTGATCTTTGTTATTTCTTTTCTTCTGCTGGATGTGATATTTGTTCTTGTTTCTCTAATTCCTTGAAGTGTGACATTAGGTTTTCTATTTGCACGTTTTCAGACTTTCTGATGTAGGCATTTAATTTTATGAACTTTCCCCTCCTTCAAGCCACAATAAATGACTTGTTAACATTTATTTTTATTGCTGAATTATATTCTTATTGTTATTTTAATTTACAATTTTCTAATGACAAATGATGTTGAGCATCTTTCATTAAGCATATTTGATACCTGTATATCTTCTTTGGTGATGTGTCTGTTCATATCCTTTGCTCATTTTAAAATTTCATTCTTAAATTTTAAAAGTTCTTTGTACATTTTGATGAAAGTCCCTAATCAGATATATGGTTTGAAAATATTTTCTCCCAATCTGTGGCTTATCTTTTCATTCTCCTAACAGTGTCTTTCATAGAACAGAAGATTTTAGCTTTAAAAAATACAGCATACATATATGGATTGTACTGTTGGTATTGTATCTAACAACTCATTGCCAAACTAGTTTCCTAGATTTTTTTCTTGTCTTCCAAATATTTTATAGTTTTGCCTTTTATATTTATGCAAATGACCCATTAGGTTTTGTGGAAGGTATAAGCACCATTCCTAGATTTACTTTTTTTTCGTATATTGACAACCAATTGTTCCAGCATCATTTGTTGGAAAGACTGTCCATTTTCCATTGAATTGCCTTTGCTCCTTTGTCAGTGATCAGTTGAGCATATTTGAGGGGTCTACTTCTGGACTTTCTTTTCTATTCCATTGATAAAGGTGTCAACCCTTTCACCAATACCACTCTGTCTTGTTCACTGTATCTTAAAGCAAGTCTTAATCTTGGATAATATTGGTGCTTCTAATTTGTTCTTTTTCAATGTTGTATTGTTTTTTTGGGGGGGTTTTGCCTTTCTGTATAAACTTTAGATTCAGGTTGCCAATACAAAAAATGTTTGCTGGGATTTTGATTGGAATTGCATTGATTCTATATATAAAGTTAAGAAGAATTGATATCTTAATATTGTATCTTCAACCTATGAACACAAAGTGTATCTCCATTTATTTAGACCTTCATTGATTTCTTTCATTATAGTTTTGTAGTTTCCTGCATATAGCGACCTTGTTCGTATTTTGTTAGATTTATATTTAACTTTCATTTTTTTGGTGCTGTTTTAAATGGTGTTGTGTTTTTAATTTCAAACTCAAATTGTTCATTGCCTATAAGAGAAAGCTATTTACTTTTATATATTAACCTTGTATCCTGCAACAGTTGTTTTCGTTGATACTTTGGGGTTTTGTATATAGACTGTGATGTCATCTGCAAACATGCAGTTTTGTTTCTTTCCTCCCTATCTATGTAGCTTATGTATTTTTTTCTTGCCAATATACTAGCTAGGACTTCCTGTACAATGTTGAAAAGTATGGGTGCGATGTGACATCCTTGCCTTATTCTCAATCTTAGGGGAAAAATGTCCAGTTTCTCATCCTTAAGTATGACGTTAGTTGTAGGTTGTTTTGTAGATGTTCTTCATCAAGCTGAGGTTCCCTTCTATCCCCTCTTTGTTGAGAGTTTTTATTACGGATTTGTGTTGGATTTTGTGAAATGCTTTTTCTGTATTCATTGACATGGTCATATGATTTTAATTCATTAACTTGATGTGATGGATTAAATAATTGATTTTTTAATGTTACAACAGCCTTGTGTACCTAGAACATATCTCACCTGATTGTTGTGAGCATTTTTTAAATAAACTGTTGAATTTGATTTGGTAATGTTTTGTTGAGGATTGTATGTCCATGTTAACAGGAGATATTGGTCTGTAGTTTTCCTTTCTTGTAATATATTTATCTAGTTTTGATATTAGGACATGCTGGCTGCATAGATTGACTTAAGAAGTATTCCCTTTGCTTCTATTTTTTTTGGAAAATTAATATCATTTGCTGCCTTGACATCTGGTAAAAATGAGAGGGCCTTGAATGGCCTAACCACAAGTTATTCTTTGATTTAAAGGTACCAGGGAATTCTTTCAAACAGGTATGGTAAGACATGCAGACATTACTATCATAAAAGAAGACTTTTTATACTCACAGAGCCCTAGAAACAGGAGGCACAGCATGCCAGGCAGGGCCACACAGGGAAGCACCCAGGTCAGTCAGGAGACAGACAGAGAGGGAAAAATGTGGGCAAGAGCCTTTACTGTGGTGTTTGTGGGAAGAAACAAGTGAGGCAGGCTTAGAATTAACTTGTTTGAATAATTTTAGTGGGTTTAAGGGCATGGCATAGGGTTGTCCTTTGTTTTCTGGTAACAAGTCCTGGGAAAATAAGGGTAGGGAAATAGTGGCCTGGAGTGTAAGAGCTCAATAAATGGTGGAGTTTGGGGTATGGGCTCTGGATTGGTTGGTTTGCATAAGAAAGGTGTGCACCGCCTGGCGCAGTGGCTCATGCCTGTAATCCCAGCACTTTGGGAGGCTGAGGCAGGCGGATCATGAGGTCAGGAGATCAAGATCATCCGGACCAACATGGTGAAACCCTGTCTTTACTAAAAATACAAAAATTAGCTGGGTGTGGTGGCTCCCGCCTGTAGTCCCAGCTACTCAGGAGCCTCAGGCAGGAGAATTGCTTGAACCCAGGAGGCAGAGGGTTGCAGCCAAGATCGTGCCACTGCACTCCAGCCTGGCTACAGAGTGAGGCTCCATCTCAAAAAAAAAAAAAAAAAAAAAAAAAAAAAAAAGAGAGAGACAGAGACAGAGACAGAGAGAGAGAGAGAAAGAAAGAAAGAGAGAGAGAGAAAGAAAGAAAAGAAAGAAAGAATGTGTACAGAGCTGAGGCCTTTACTATCTCTAGGAATTGGCTGGCCCTGGAAGGAATTCTCCTAGGATCAGCAAGGCCCCAGGTTGTCAAAGCATCAAATACAGAAGCATGGTTATTACACCCGCCAACTATGCTCCCTTGGATAAGGTTCCCTAGTCTATCAGCCCTCGTTATCAAATAGACCAAATGCAGATCCCGCTCATCAGTGAGTGTCGGGTTTCAGTTCCCTGTCAGCTTGCAGAATTATTCAAACAGGCCAATCACATTCCAACATGGGACCTGAGAGTGCTCTCCACTCTTGATATTACAAAGCCTGCCTCCCACAGTCCTTGATTGTTTACTGTGCTCCCAAGTGCAACCCCATATGTCTCTGTATTGCCTGTGGTATCCTCCTCCCTGTGCTGTGAGTCTGTTTAATAAACTGCTGTCTATCTCATTTGTCTGATGTTGGATGTTGTGTGCTCAGTCATTCCCATAATGCTAGAGTGGACTCTCTTCCTCACCAATGGGATGAAAAGGAGGTGATCAAAACACTGATGCTGAGAGTCAGGAAGGAGTCTTTATTGGATCTTCACCAGAAAGGATTCTGTGGTATTGTGGAAGCCCCCACAAGACTGGCTCCCAGGTGTTTCTCACATTCACTCCAGTCCATCCTCATACCCCAGTAATTGGCCAAAATTACTATTTGAGTGTTCATATCAGTCTATAGCTCCAGTGGCTTGTATACCAGGTAAACAGTTCTGGCCTCTTTCTTCTGGGATGTTCCTTTTCTCCAGATTTTGAGGTGATGATTTATCCTGAAACTTCAGTTCTCTGATGGGTCTGAGAAAAGTTGTTTATTTTCACCTTGTTCAACTGTTTTTTGCTATAAAGTTAAGAGTGACAAATTCTAAACTTTTTACATGTTGGAGTTCTAATTTGTTCATATTTTTCATACTGTAATCTGACTTCTTTACCGTCAAAATTTTTCTTAGCAAAGGTCCAACTATCTTTATTACTAAACTTGATGGACACATTTATTTCCTTACCTTAATCTCCTTGTGACATTTAAAATTGTTGACTACTTTACCCTTTTTGAAACTGTTGCCTTGCTAAATTTCTAAAATACCATAATTATGTTTTTTCTTCCCTAGGTTCTGCCATTATCTGTTCTTTAAATGTTAGTGTTTTCTAGGTTCTACTTTCAGTTTTCTCTACTTCTCAACTCTCTTTGGGTGACCCTCTGCTCCCATGATTTTAATTAGCTCTTCAACTTTAATCACTCCTAAAATCACTTTTATCATAATATTTTTTTCTACTTTCAGATCTCTCTATTACACTACCATTCTGGATGTCTGCATTTGAATGTCCAGTATTTCAGATTTGACACATCCCAATGAGAAATAAACATTTATTTTCTATGCCAACCACCCCAAACTTAGTATTTTATTCCTCGATCTCTGAAAGACTCTACTAGGCATCAATCACTCAAATCATAAACCTTGAAATTATATTTTACTTCCATTTTCATCTAATCTGTTATCATGTCTTTCAGTTCTATAGCACCTGGAAAGTGTGTCTTCCACTCTCCAAACGCATTGTCACTCATCTTGTCTCCCACCACTAGTATCCTAAACAAGTGGTTCACAAACATTAGTATGCACCAGCACCACCTGGAAAGCTTGCTAAAACACAGGTGACTGGGATGGAGCCTATAGCTTGTGATTCTGTAGGTCTGGATTGGGGCCTGAAAATTTGCATTTCTAACAAGTTGCCAGGTGCTTTTGATTTTGTCAGTTTGGCGACCACATTTTGACAACCATTGTTCTAGTTTATTACGATGGCTGTCTAATGGATTCCCCTATTCAGGACTTTTTCCAAGCCATATTCCACTCCATTGTCTTGATTCTAAAACACAAATGTTCTTAAACTGTGTAATTGCTCTTCGTGGCTTTTTGGGTCAAGCAAGTGCCAGGCACATGCTTAATATTCAGTGTTTGTATACACTAGATAGGCATTAGAAAATGAATGGGATTTGCACAGGAAGAGTTGACACAATGCTGGCATGAGAGTGAGGAGAGAGGAGGGACAGGATACAGTATAACATTGCAAGGAAGCAATGCCTTTAGTGGAAATACATTTTATGTAAAACATTTAGCAATGAATTTTCATTATATATCATGTGTGTGTGTATATATATATGTTATACTTGGTTTAATATATATAGAAAATATAGGCCAGTGAAGAAATCAGCTTGATTAGAGCAAAGGATTATACTAGACTGTGACCTCCACAAGGACATAGAGAAACTCAGTATCTTAAACATTTTATTTTGCCTCACAGTGTTAAAAAGAATCTACGTTTACTTTTGCACTATCTCTCACATGTCTTGCATAGTTTGAATATTTGGTTTAGTTTTCCTCCATGTAGCTTTTTAGAGTTCAAGAAATATACATTTATAAAGTATGTCTACTTATTTGGTTTATGTGTAGAAACTTTCTCCATTAGAATTAGCTCAAGGACTTTATTTAGCTTGCCACCACAGTCAAGAATCTATTTGTTGTATCTCTAGAGTTTTAATATTATAATTTCTTTATGAAAAGAACTGTCATTTGGTTGAAGTTTCTCCTTCAAAGATCTTTCCACATGGAACATAGAAACTTGTTTCCGAAAATATTATTCATCTTATTTAGGAAAATCCTCTGTAAACTATTTGTTTCCTGTACACAGAGGTGAATAAAGTCAAGGAAAATAAAAAGAATATTTGGGTCTTCCAAGGATGATAGTTGACAATTCTCCCCCAAAAGCAGTGGATATCAATTAAGATCTGTATTAGATTCTTCCTGTTCCTTCTACTTTTCTTCCCTGAGAGCTCACAAAAGAGAGTAGGGACAATGCCTATTTTGAAACTGCTTCCAAGATAGTTTTGATCCATCCTTTGCAAGAACACTGACAGTTTGTTGGGTTTCAACTTTTGTTTTTCACAGGAGAGAACACTTTTCTTTTCTGATTTGGGGGCAATGTAGTGTTGCTGACCTTTAATTTGATGCAGGGGCATTGAAATTAAACAACAATAAAAAGTACCACACGTTATTACCATTCCTTCCCACGAGAGGACATTTTAATTCCAAAATGTAAGTAGAACATACTCCAAAATAAGAAATAATCTTTTAAATTGGAAAAATTATATTTAACAAAAAAAATACCACTTTGTCCTTACTTTGCAGGGGACAATTGAAAACATTATTGGACCAACGCTTTTCTTAGCATCTGGGGACCATTGTCCTAGATAAGTTAGCCGCCTCTAGGAGAGAAAGTTAAAATCACCTTTGCTTTCTTTACTCTTTATTTTAATTTGTCATTTTAAAGCTTTGATTTCCATGTATGTCCTAGCAGCCTATTTTGGTTCAATTAAGTATTTCCTTTCCTGTTTTTCTCTGTTCTGCTCCAGGGGAACCGTTCTAACTGCTAAGAATTCGTGTCATTAGATCAGATGGTTCTTTCTTTCTGTCCTTCATCCAGTGGCAGGTTTAAAACTCTTTGATGATTCAGCTGTATCATATTTAAAGTTCTATTTCAAATCCTTCAAACTTAGGGTTTTAGGAAATAGCTAGCTGTGTGGGTAGGAAAGAGAAGAGTCTATTAAAATCTCCAATCCTCTTAGTGACCCATTCACTGAGTCTCTCAACAAATCTATTCAGTTCTTCCCTCTGCTGAAAACAAAGGAAAAAGCAAATGGGAAAGCAAAACCCTACCAAGACAAACCTCAGAAGAGCCCACACAGAAATAAGCCTTATTAAGAGAGACTATTGTGAGGCCTACTTATTTTGTGCATTCTGAGCACGAGGATATCAAATCTAACAGCTGAGTGGGGTCCAGCCAGTTCAGGCAACTTTCCTTTACAATACTGGAAGAGGCTCTTTCATTTAGAATTCTATGAATATGCAAAAAAAACAAAAACAAAAACAAAAACAAAAACAAAAAAACAGAAAACAACTAAGGGTACATTCTTTACTGAAAGTTATACTCTGTTTACATACATAAACTTTCAAGGCTGTACAAGAGTTCTGAAATCAGTATCCTTTTGCTCTTCACTCACTGATTATTGAAAACTTTGAACAGGTGTAGCCAAGAAAATATTTCTGTTCCATCCTGCACTTCCTTCTATATGTGACACTGTTCTCATTTATCCAGGTCAAGTTCAGTCAGACTTATTCCATTAGGTTTTAGAGTTTTTTTTTTTTTAAGTACTTACTCACAGACTAGTTATTAGACACTCTATCTTTGACAACTGGTTTCCATGGAAGGCTTTGCTTCCTTTCAACGTTCTGGCTTATTGTTAGTTGGGCCAGTATAATCTCCAGCTGTCTGTATCTGTAAGCTGAGTATTTTAAGTGTTTCTTCTTTGGGGATCAATGTCCTTCTACACACTAAAGCATTACTTTGTGAAGAGGGAGGATTAAATCCCTTTTGACAAGAAGAATGACTTTCTGTTTGAATAAAAGCTGGAAGCACATTTACCCATTTCTGTAGGACCATGATTACATCTATGTAGTACCATTAAAGATCTCTCCTAGAATGCACCCCCAATCCTCCCACATAGTAGTAGGAGTAGTAATAATCATATTAGCAAGAAACATTTCCATGATATTTCCTATGTGCCAGGTACTGTTCAAATGCTTTATTTTTATTAATTGATTTAATATTGAAATAATTCTCTAAATTAGATACCGTTATGCTCATTTACAGAAGAGGAAATGGAAGCACAGAGAGATTAAACCCAAGGTCTCTGATAAAAACATAGGCAGTCTAGTCTAGACCCTAGACTGTTTTTTTGTTTGTTTGTTTTTCTGTTGCTCTGTTGCCTGGGCTGGAGTGCAGTGATATGAGCATAACTTACTGCAGCCTTGAACTTTTGGGTTCAAGCAATCCTCCTGACTCAGCCTCCTAAGTAGGTGGAACTACAGGCACAAGCCACCATGCTCGGTTACTTTTTAAAATTTTTTGTAGAGATGGGGTCTCACTGTGTTGCCTAGGCTAGTCTTGAGCTCCAGGCCTCAAGTAATCCTCCCAGCTTGGTCTCCCAAAGTGCTGGGATTACAGGCGTGAGCCTCCCTCCTCTGCTGAGACTCTGGTTCTTTAACTGCTTTTCTTTATAGTGAGAAACTAAACCAGAGGAATTGTTTTTTAATCACTTTATTACCAAACATCATGCCTTCTCCAAAGAGAAAGAATTAATTGGAAGGATGGATGGATAAATGGATGGATGAGAGGGAACTTATTAGGGGAAATGGTTCATGCGATTATGGAAGCTGAGAAGTCTCGTGATAGATCATCTGCATAGTGGAGACCCAGGGAGGTTGATATGCAGTGATGGCTCGGTCCAAGTCTGAAAGTCTCAGAACCAGGGAAGCCCCTGGTGTGGTTCTCAGTCTGAGGGAGAACGCCTGAGAACCTGAAGGACTGCTGGTGCAATTCTGGGAGTCCAATGACTGGAAGACCTAGAGATCTGATATCTGAGGGCAAGAGAAGGAGTGTCCAGCTCTGAGACACACACACACACGCATGCATGCACACACACACACAGAGAAAGAGAGAGAGAGAGCCAGAGCTATTTTTTTTTCTCTGCTCTTTTGTTCTGTCTGTCCGAGTCCCCAGCCCACTGGATGGTGCCTGCCCACAATGAGCAAAGATCTTCCTCACTCAGTCCACCAATTCATTTGCCAGTCATCTCTGGAAACACCCTTACAGACACACCTAGAACTAATGCTTTATCAGCTATCTAGTATCCCTTAATGCAATTAAGTTGACACCTAAAATTAACCACCACACAGATTTTTGCAGACAATGAACTCAGGACAGAGACATATTATAACAGGATAATAACCAGCTTGCAAAACTTCTGGGAACTTTAGGGAGATTATATTTAGGGAGCACAGATTTGAAACCAGATGTACAAGGATTTAAATATCAGGTGTCATTAACTGAACAAAACTGTGAGCATGTTTCTTAACCTCTCTAATCTGGTTTCTAATATAGAAAAGAACCTGTTTCTTAGCGTATTATGAGATGGAGTACAAAGAAAGAATAGCAGCTGAATGATATAGTAGAAAATTTGAACTCCTATGCTATCCTTTTTAATATGTGTTTACTTAATCAATACATATATTAATTTACATTAATACATACATTCCTTTTTTTGTTGACAAATTTATTTTTATTTATTTTTATTTTTTTATTATACTTTAAGTTCTAGGGTACATGTGCATAATGTGCAGGTTTGTTACATATGTATACTTATGCCATGTTGGTGTGCTGCACCCATCAACTCGTCAGCACCCATCAATACATCATTTATATCATGTATAACTCCCCACTGCAATCCCTCCCTCCTCCCCGCTCCCCATGATAGGCCCCAGAGTGTGATGTTCCCCTTCCCGAGTCCAAGTGATCTCATTGTTCAGTTCCCACCTATGAGTGAGAACATGCGGTGTTTGGTTTTCTGTTCTTGTGATAGTTTGCTAAGAATGATGGTTTCCAGCTGCATCCATGTCCCTACAAAGGACGCAAACTCATCCTTTTTTATGGCTGCATAGTATTCCATGGTGTATATGTGCCACATTTTCTTAATCCAGTCTGTCACAGATGGACATTTGGGTTGATTCCAAGTCTTTGCTATTGTGAATAGTGCCCCAATAAACATATGTGTGCATGTGTCTTTGTAGTAGAATAATTTATAATCCTTTGGGTATATACCCAGTAGTGGGATGGCTGGGTCATATGGTACATTTAGTTCTAGATCCTTGAGGAATCACCATACTGTTTTCCACAATGGTTGAACTAGTTTACAATCCCACCAACAGTGTAAAAGTGTTCCTATTTCTCCACATCCTCTCCAACACCTGTTGTTTCCTGACTTCTTAATGATTGCCATTCTAACTGGTGTGAGATGGTATCTCATTGTGGTTTTGATTTGCATTTCTCTCATGGCCAGTGATGATGGCATTTTTTCATGTGTCTGTTGGCTGTATGAATGTCTTCTTTTGAGAAAAGTCTGTTCATATCCTTTCCCCACTTTTTGATGGGGTTGTTTGTTTTTTTCTTGTATATTTGTTTGAGTTCTTTGTAGATTCTGGATATTAGCCCTTTGTCAGATGAGTAGATTGCAAAAATTTTCTCCCATTCTGTAGGTTGCCTGTTCACTCTGATGGTAGTTTCTTTTGCTGTGAAGAAGCTCTTTAGTTTAATTAGATCCCATTTGTCAATTTTGGCTTTTGCTGCCGTTGCTTTTGGTGTTTTAGACATGAAGTCCTTGCCCATGCCTATGTCCTGAATGGTACTACCTAGATTTTCTTCTAGGGTTTTTATGGTATTAGGTCTAACATTTAAGTCTCTAATCCATCTTGAATTAATCTTCGTATAAGGAGTAAGGAAAGGATCCAGTTTCAGCTTTCTACTTATGGCTAGCCAATTTTCCCAGCACCATTTATTAAATAGGGAATCCTTTCCCCATTTCTTGTTTCTCTCAGGTTTGTCAAAGATCAGGTGGCTATAGATGTGTGGTATTATTTCTGAGGACTCTGTTCTGTTCCATTGGTCTATAGCTCTGTTTTGGTACCAGTACCATGCTGTTTTGGTTACTGTAGCCTTGTAGTATAGTTTGAAGTCAGGTAGCGTGACACCTCCAGCTTTGTCCTTTTGACTTAGGATTGTCTTGGCAATGTGGGCCCTTTTTTGGTTCCATATGAACTTTAAAGCAGTTTTTTCCAATTCTGTGAAGAAACTCATTGGTAGTTTCATGGGGATGGCATTGAATCTATAAATAACCTTGGGGAGTATGGCCATTTTCACGATATTGATTCTTCCTATCCATGAGCATGGTATGTTCTTCCATTTGTTTGTGTCCTCTTTGATTTCACTGAGCAGTGGTTTGTAGTTCTCCTTGAAGAGGTCCTTGACATCCCTTGTAAGTTGGATTCCTAGGTATTTTATTCTCTTTGAAGCAATTGTGAATGGAAGTTCATTCCTGATTTGGCTCTCTGCTTGTCTGTTACTGGTGTATAAGAATGCTTGTGATGTTTGCACATTAATTTTGTATCCTGAGACTTTGCTGAAGTTGCTTATCAGCTTAAGGAGATTTTGGGCTGAGACGATGGGGTTTTCTAAATATACAATCATGTCATCTGCAAACAGGGACAATTTGACTTCTTCTTTTCCTAACTGGATACCCTTGATTTCTTTCTCTTGCCTGATTGCCCTAGCCAGAACTTCCAACACTATGTTGAATAGGAGTGGTGAGAGAGGGCATCCCTGTCTTGTACCAGTTTTCAAAGGGAATTTTTCCAGTTGTTGCCCATTCAGTATGATATTAGCTGTGGGTTTGTCATAAATAGCTCTTATTATTTTGAGGAACGTTCCATCAATACCGAATTTATTGAGCGTTTTTAGCATGAAGGGCTGTTGAATTTTGTCAAAAGCCTTTTCTGCATCTATTGAGATAATCATGTGGTTCTTGTCTTTGGTTCTGTTTATATGCTGGATTATGTTTATTGATTTCCGTATGTTGAACTAGCATTGCATCCCAGGGATGAAGTCCACTTGATTGTGGTGGATAAGATTTTTGATGTGCTGCTGGATTTGGTTTGCCAGTATTTTATTGAGGATTTTTGCATCAATGTTCATCGGGGATATTGGTCTAAAATTCTCTCTCTTTTTTTGTTGTGTCTCTGCCAGGCTTTGGTATCAGGATGATGTTGGCCTCATAAAATGAGTTAGGGAGGATTCCCTCTTTTTCTATTGATTGGAATAGTTTCAGAAGGAATGGTACCAGCTCCTCCTTGTACCTCTGGTAGAATTCAGCTGTGAATCCATCTGGTCCTGGACTTTTTTTGGTGGGTAGGCTATTAATTGTTGCCTCAATTTCATAGCCCGCTATTGGTCTATTCAGGGATTCAACTTCTTCCTGGTTTAGTCTTGGGAGAGTGTAAGTGTCCAGGAAATTATCCATTTCTTCTAGATTTTCTAGTTGATTTGCGTAGAGGCGTTTATAGTATTCTCTGATGGTTGTTTGTGTTTCTGTGGGGTCGGTGGTGATATTCCCTTTATCATTTTTTATTGCATCTATTTGATTCCTCTCTCTTTTGTTCTTTATTAGTCTTGCTAGCGGTCTGTCAATTTTGTTGATCTTTTCAAAAAACCAACTCCTGGATTCATTGATTTTTTGGAGGGTTTTTTGTGTCTCTATCTCCTTCAGTTCTGCTCTGATCTTAGTTATTTCTTGCCTTCTGCTAGCTTTTGAATGTGTTTGCTCTTGCCTCTCTAGTTCTTTTAATTGTGATGTTAGAGTGTCAATTTTAGATCTTTCCTGCTTTCTCTTGTGGGCATTTAGTGCTATAAATTTCCCTCTACACACTGCTTTAAATGTGTCCCAGAGATTCTGGTATGTTGTATCTTTGTTCTCATTGGTTTCAAAGAACATCTTTATTTCTGCTTTCATTTCGTTATGTACCCAGTAGTCATTCAGGAGCAGGTTGTTCAGTTTCCATGTAGTTGAGCGGTTTTGATTGAGTTTCTTAGTCCTGAGTTCTAGTTTGATTGCACTGTGGTCTGAGAGACAGTTTGTTGTAATTTCTGTTCTTGTACATTTGCTGAGGAGTGCTTTACTTCCAATTATATGGTCAATTTTGGAATAAGTGCGATGTGGTGCTGAGAAGAATGTATATTGTGTTGATTTGGGGTGGAGAGTTCTATAGATGTCTATTAGGTCCGCTTGGTGCAGAGATGAGTTCAATTCCTGGATATCCTTGTTAACTTTCTGTCTCGTTGATCTGTCTAATGTTGACAGTGGAGTGTTGAAGTCTCCCATTATTATTGTATGGGAGTCTAAGTCTCTTTGTAAGTCTCTAAGGACTTGCTTTATGAATCTGGGTGCTCCTGTGTGGGATGCATATATATTTAGGATAGTTAGCTCTTCCTGTTGAATTGATCCCTTTACCATTATGTAATGGCCTTCTTTGTCTCTTTTGATCTTTGATGGTTTAAAGTCTGTTTTATCAGAGACAAGGATTGCAACCCCTGCTTTTTTTTGTTCTCCATTTGCTTGGTAGATCTTCCTCCATCCCTTTATTTTGAGCCTATGTATGTCTCTGCATGTGAGATGGGTCTCCTGAATACAGCAGACTGATGGGTCTTGACTCTTTATCCAGTTTGCCAGTCTGTGTCTTTTAATTGGAGCATTTAGTCCATTTACATTTAAGGTTAATATTGTTATGTGTGAACTTGATCCTGCCATTATGATATTAACTGGTTATTTTGCTCGTTAGTTGATGCAGTTTCTTCCTAGCCTCGATGGTCTTTACATTTTGGCATGTTTTTGCAATGGCTGGTACCGGTTGTTCCTTTCCATGTTTAGGGCTTCCTTCAGGGTCTCTTGTAAGGCAGGCCTGGTGGTGACAAAATCTCTAAGCATTTGCTTATCTGTAAAGGATTTTATTTTTCCTTCACTTATGAAACTTAGTTTGGCTGGATAGGAAATTCTGGGTTGAAAATTCTTTTCTTTAAGAACGTTGAATATTGGCCCCCACTCTCTTCTGGCTTGTAGAGTTTCTGCCGAGAGATCTGCTGTTAGTCTGATGGGCTTCCCTTTGTGGGTAACCCGACCTTTCTCTCTGGCTGCCCTTAAGATTTTTTCCTTCATTTCAACTTTGGTGAATCTGGCAATTATTTGTCTTAGAGTTGTTCTTCTCGAGGAGTATCTTTGTGGCGTTCTCTGTATTTCCTGAATTTGAATGTTGGCCTGCCCTACTAGGTTGGGGAAGTTCTCCTGGATGATATCCTGAAGAGTGTTTTCCAACTTGGTTCCATTTTCCCCCTCACTTTCAGGCACCCCAATCAGACGTTGATTTGGTCTTTTTACATAATCCCATACTTCTTGCAGGCTTTGTTCATTTCTTTTTCTTCTTTTTTCTTTTGGTTTCTCTTCTCGCTTCATTTCATTCATTTGATCCTCAATCGCTGATACTCTTTCTTCCAGTTGATCGAGTTGGTTACTGAAGCTTGTGCATTTGTCACGTATTTCTCATGTCATGGTTTTCATCTCTGTCATTTCGTTTATGACCTTCTCTGCATTAATTAGTCTAGCTGTCAATTCTTCCACTCTTTTTTCAAGATTTTTAGTTTCTTTGCGCTGGGTACGTAATTCCTCCTTTAGCTCTGAGAAGTTTGATGGACTGAAGCCTTCTTCTCTCATCTCGTCAAAGTCATCTCTGACCAGCTTTGATCCGTTGCTGGCGATGGGTTGCGCTCCTTTGCAGGGGGAGATGCGCTCTTATTTTTTGAATTTCCAGCTTTTCTGCCCTGCTTTTTCCCCATCTTTGTGGATTTATCTGTCTCTGGTTTTTGATGATGGTGACGTACTGATGGGGTTTTGGTATAGGTGTCCTTCCTGTTTGATAGTTTTCCTTCGGACAGTCAGGACCCTCAGCTATAGGTCTGTTGGAGATTGCTTGAGGTCCACTCCCGACCCTGTTTGCCTGGGTATCAGCAGCAGAGGTTGCCGAAGATAGAATATTGCTGAACAGTGAGTGTACCTGTCTGATTCTTCCTTTGGAAGCTTCCCCTCAGGGGTGTACTCCACCCTGTGAGGTGTGGGGTGTCAGACTGCCCCTAGGGGGGGATGTCTCCCAGCTAGGCTACTCAGGGGTCAGGGACCCACTTGAACAGGCAGTCTGTCTGTTCTCAGATCTCAACCTCCGTGTTGGGAGATCCACGGCTCTCCCCAAAGCTGTCCGACAGAGTCGTTCGCGTCTGCACAGGCCCCCGCTGCTTCCCCTGTTGGTCTTCAGCTGTGCGCTGTCCCCAGAGGTGGAGTCTCAGTTGAAAATGCAGAAATCACCGGTCTTCTTTGTCGCTCGCGCTGGGAGTTGGAGACTGGAGCTGTTCCTATTTGGCCATCTTGCTTCCCCCCCCATTCCTTTACATTAATACATGTATTAATTTATGTTACATTCTGTGCTATTTTAGGTGCCCCCTCTACATATATATGTATGTGTATGTATATATATATGTATATCTTCAACTCACTGAAGCCTAATATAGCAACTCTGTGAAAAATTATCATTATCATCAAGTCTATTCTATAGATGAAGAAGCTGAGGCTGAGAACAGAATGATTAAATCCCACTCAGGGTAACACAGAGTTGGGATTAGCAGAGCTGGGATTCAAATCCAGACACATGGTACCAGTCTGTGTTTTTAATTGCAAGGCCATTTTGCTTAACACTAGCTAAACCATGGAATGAGAGGGCTAATTGGTATTTTAGCATCCATGTATTTGCATAAAAAGGGAGAAAGAGACTGCTATCTCAATTGTTTAAGAGACATTTTAGGTCACACAGTGAGTGGCAGAGCTGGAACTAGAAGTGTTCTTTTATGCATCCACAGCTTTTTCTTTCATAGTCACAGTGATTATAACTTTGGAAACTAACACGAAGGACTACAGATCAAGGAGGAATTTGGGGCTTTTCCAGAAAGTTCAGAAGCTATACCTCATTGCAAATGATGTACTCATTCCATTATCACATCACTGTGCAATGATGGATAAGCTAAGCTCACATTGCATTATAATCTTAGGTAGAGAGAGAGAGAAAGGCAGTGGATAAAACTGAAATGGGATTTTCTGCTTGGTTTGTTAATGAAATGTCTGAGAGCACTTTCCACAACGACAAAATGCTCCTGTTCTGGTAATGTAGACAAATTCAAGCTGAGTGATTAAATTCCACCTAATTAAAAATTCTTTCTCTAATTTCAGATTCTCTTTGTTTATGAGACTCTTTACCTTCTGTCCAAAATTGTTGTTTACTATGTTTTCCTGCTGCTCAGTTTTTTATTGCGTTTCTTCCTGGAGGTAGTTGACAATGGTTAAAATAATTCTATATGTAAAGTTTGCATGGAATATGTAAATATTTGTACCTTAACTCTGGAACAAATCTAAATTAAAATGTATAAATACATTGTTTTCAGAACTCCTTTCAGATGTCTCACCCATTCAAAACTCCTTTTGAATATGAACCGAAGATTGGACACACAGTTGTAATTATTAATCTTACATTTAATATTCCCCATGCTGCCATAAAATGTCTGAGGAGACACGCTGCTAAGAATAAACTTCCTCAGCATTGCAGTACAATGCAGACAATTTTCCACAGGGAAAGAAAAAAAAAAAAGAAACATATCTTTTCACCTATTGCAGAGCAAAACACTAACGATTTTGCCCATTTGAGCTGAGAAGTAATTAGTGGTATGGGATAGAAGCCAAGCATATCAAGAAAATGTGTTTTACTCATGTACTGATATACCCATTTTGGATTTAGCTGTAATTTCTGTACACTTTGTAAATTTTCTTTACTTCTGTCACAACCTTAATATTAATAACTTGCTTCCCTTCATATAGTGATTTAAAAATAATGACCATATTTTATATAGATGTAAATTGTAACTAAATAAATTTTTAAACACCTAAGCCGATTTGTTGTATATTTTATTATTAATTTTTTTGTATGACAGCTTAATATGACTTTTCTTTCTTCTACAGTCACTCAGCTCAAAGCACTATGGAAGTTCATATCAGCCTCAGAGTATCAGCCTGCTAATAGTGGAGATGACTTAATGGATTAATTCCTTGTTTCAAAAATTTAGCCATATTGGAGGGCTCTAAGTGGCTTCAAGGTCATCTGATTTTTCTTTCTGATGTGATACAGAAGCATTCAGATGATGGCCTAATTTGATCTTTCAAACCTCCAAGATATTAATGTATAGCCTTCCTAGGCAATTTTTTCCGAAGTTAACTGCTTTGAAAATGGAATAAATACATAACCTACTGCACGATCTCATCCTTTGTTTCAGGCAGGTTGGTAAATTAGCTAATGGTTACTTCTGGGTTTATGTGTAATATGTCACATGGTATAGGTCATTGAGCAATCACAGAATCTGAGAAGTAAGAGTGTTAGAGATGAGCTATTTTGCCTACTTGAAATGCAATCAGCCATCCTGGAGGAAATGGGACAGGAACACAATGGAAAGAAGTGGCCATGATCTTATCAATCAGCCTTGCTTATAGTTGTTGCCATTATATAATTGTATGTTCTTGGCTCCATCTGCTGCTAATGGTGAGTCATTCTTACAAAAAAAAAAAAAAAAAAAAAAAGTAATAGGTTTATGCTTATAAAATACATTGTGCAAATTTTATGAGGGATGTTCCAAAAAATATAAGTGGTGTTCCAAGAACCAAGTTCTGCAAGCAAAATAAGTCATTAAATTGGCAATTTTGACATGGGATTCTACTTAGTGCTGTTATCTTGCCAGGATATCCAAATATTGTATTATTTGACTATTACTCAATAATGCTCACTCTCATTTTTTTAGCGTTTGAATTTTCAGTGTAGGCCATGTTTTAAAATCTACTTTACCAGAGGAAATGCAAAGAAGAAAAGATGTGAATGTTGTTCTGAAATACTGTTAGTGAAATCAGTAATTGATTTATAATATAAATTAGCAAAACGAAAATTGACTTCAAAGGCAAAACTAAAATAAAAGCAGGGAGACAAGACATTTTCATCACTATTAAAGGAAATGAGCTTATATAAAATAACACATACCCTAATGCCTGACTTGAGGATGCTTTTGGAAACATTCTTAAAAATTTGATTAAGGTAAATGCAGAATGAGAGAAAGTGTTCTATGTCTTGAATATATTTCAATTTTTAAATGATTTTTATTTATTTTTTAATGTTACCTTAATTTAAGGGTTTCTGTTTTCAAAAGTCTATGTGAGACCATTTTAATATGTTTGAAATATGTAATCTTATACATTTATATTTATTTGAAATATATAATCTTATGATGATGTATTG